>NC_057801.1:685486213-685519092 GCF_018294505.1 Triticum aestivum | reverse complement strand
GCAGCAGTAGCGAAGGAATCGCTCCATCGGGTTCAGTTAACAGCCATCGATCGATCGCTCAGGTTCAGTAACGCGTAGCCTGCAGTGCAATCGCTCAGGTTCAGTTAGAGCCCAATGCCTCACTCGGGTTCAGTTAGAGCCAACGCCTCGCACGTGTATGAAAGAAACGCGCATCGCTCGGCCCCCAACCTCCCACCGTAACCGGCAACTCCCCGAAATTTTCCTCCCCCTCGCTTCTACCACGGTTTTTTCCGTCATGGACGGCCCAAAGAATGTCATGCAGCTGCGTCTCCGGCCTGCCCAGGACGAAAAGCCCATTTTCTATCATGATTTTTTGCCATAGAAGTAGGAGCCCACCACATCTATGATGATACCGGGTTTTGTCACAATTATCGTCATAGAAGTGTCATATGTATGACAGAAAAAAAAATTCGTTCGGCCCAAAATGTCATGGATGTGTCTTCTTTTTGTAGTGAAATGACATGTCCAAATTCCAAACATGACATGTCCACATATCACATGTCCAGTTCAAATTTGCATATAAATTCAGCCTACCTAAATTTGCTTTAACAAGGGATGTTGATTTGGACAATTGCTTAAATGCTGCCTTTTCTTTTAACTACAATTGCTTAACCCTAAATTTCTGTCCTATTTTAAAACCTAGCTAAATTCATAACTAAATAGATATCCTAATTAATCTACTGCCCTAACTAAAACCTAAGTAAATTAACCGAAGAACCCTAGCTAGCAGAGAGAGAGGGGGTTTACAGAGGGTGCAGGGGCGAGGAGGCAGGCCCGATGAGGGCCGAGGTTGGGAGGGGAGGAAGCAGAGGAGGGAGGCGTGGCGTGTCATGGTCGGGGGAGAGTGCCGGGGTCGGGGGCGAGCGCCGGGGTCGGGGGCGAGCGTCAGGGTGCGGTGGTGTGACGGGGGAAGAGAGAGTGGGGATTTTGGGGGGAAAGAGGCGGGATGAAGAAGAGAGAGTGAGGATTTTGGGTTAAGTGGATGTAGCAGTAGCGCGTTTAGACCAAACATGCTACTACGATTACAGGCAGCTATAGCGGTTTTATACGGAAACCTCTACTGCAACCTTGACTAGCTGTAGCTCTTTTTCAGTCAAGCGCTACTACTATAACCAGTTTTCCTTTTTATTTTCCTTTATTTTCTCTCACTTTTTTTAGAGCAGTGAACGAAGGGAAGGGGATATATATTGCATCATTTGATGGTTAAATATGTATACAAAATAGGAACATATGTATTACTCTTGTGTCAGATAGCCCTGGACGATGCTTCCATCTGGACGGGAGATGTTACGAACGAATCCTTTGATGATCCCATTCATCCTCTCAAACGACATCATGTTGTGCAGAAATGACGGCCCCGGGTCTATTATGTCATCCAAAATATGGACACACAGATGCACCATCACATCAAAGAACACGGGCGGGAAGTACATCTCAAGCTCATTCAGTATCACAACGATCTCTTCCTGTAGCCTTCGGAGCTGCTTCACACTGATCGACTTTCGAGAGATGACGTCAAAAAAGTTGCAGAGACCAATAAGCGTGTCACGGACGTGCTTGTCCATTATCCCTCTAAGGCCAACAGGTAGTATCTGCGTCATCATCACATGACAGACATGGGACTTCATCCCACTGAACCTTTTCTTGTCCGTGTCTAGATATCTGCTTGTCTTGCCACAGTAACCGGAACTAACTTTGATTCTGGTAAGGCACTTAAAGAATTGACCGGTCTCAGCCTGACTTAAGGTGAAGCAAGAATGGGGCAATAATCCTCTTTCTTTATTTTCTTGCCCTTCTTCTCCCGTGCCTCTGTCTTCGTCTCTGTATCGTCTAACATTTTACGGGGCAACATGTGCAGATCTTCCCTGATTTTCAAATCTTGCAAGTCTTCTCTTGCCTTCGGCCCATCCTTGGTCTTATCTGGCATGTTCATCAGTGTCGCGAGCAGGCTCGTAAGGACATTCTTATAGATATGCATTTGATCAAGGCAATGAGGTGTATCGAGTTTGTGCCAGTACTCCAAGTCCCAGAACACAGACCTCATCTTCCATACCTTCAGCAGCAGCTCCGGCGCCTTTCTCATCGTCTTTCCTGGCGCGGGGCACTCCTTCCAGTTTTTCAACAGCTCATCGATTTCGGCACCGCTCCGCTTATGTGGAGGTCCTCGATGCTCAGCATGACCATTGAATAGATATCCACAGTTTCTCCACGGGTCGTCCTGTTCGAGCCATCTTCGATGCCCCATGTACACGATTTTCCCAGACCAGCCATCTTTCCTTGACGTTAGCTACTGAGACGTTGTATCATCCATGCACCGCGTGCATCCGCAATATCCATGGCACACCTGGCCTGCGACATATCCGTAACCGAGATAGTCATGCACCGTCGTGATCAGTGCGGCTCTCATGTAGAAATACTTGCCTTTGCTGGCGTCCCATGTCTTGACCGGTGATTTTCATAACGTGTCTAACTCCTCTTGAAGTAGCCCCGGATACAAATTAATATTATTTCCTGGTTGTTTCGGCCCTTGAATAAGCATGCTCATGTGAATGTACTTCAACTTCATGCACAACCAGGGGGGAGGTTGTAAATCCATACAAACACGTGCCATGTGCTATGGTTGGTGTTCTGGTTGCCAAACGGATTCATGCCATTGGTACATGCGACGAGCACGATGTTCCTTGCATCACATTCAAAATACCGATAGAAGCTGTTCACCACTCTCCACTGGCTTCCATCCTTGACGTGTCTCAGCTTCGGATCATCTCCATCGTCGGGCTTCTTCCTCTCCGCGTGCCAGCGCATTAGCTTTGCTTCCTTGGGATCTACAAAATACCGCTGGAGACGGGGAGTGATCGGTAAGTACCATACAACTTTCTGGGGACATTTCTTCCCGGCCTTCTTGTATCGAGAACCATTGCACACCGTACCGCTTGTTTTTTCCGCGTGCTCCTTTTGATAAATTATGCAGTCGTTGATGCATGCATGGTATCTAACGTGCGGTAGATCAAGAGGGAACATGGTCTTCTTGGCCTCATCAACACTAGTAGGACATAGATTCCCCGCGGGAAGAACATCCTTTAGGTACTTGAGATGCTCATCGAGGCTAGTGTCGGTCCATTTGTTTTTAGCCTTCGTCTTCAGGAGTTGGAGCGTGAAACTCAAGCGGGTCACCTTAGGATTGCGATCGACCATCATACAATGGAGTGTTCGAGTCTACCACCAGTTGCTCCAGCTTAGCCTCCTCTCTAGAAGCAGCTCTCTCAGTACTCGTCTCCTTGTGAAGCAATGCTTGAACATGAGGGTCCCGCACGATTGAACTTAGTACCGATGAACTCTGTTACGTGGAGTCCACGTCGTTCTCTCCGCCGCCATGTCCAACCCCTTCTCCTCCGCCATGTTCGGCCCCTTCTCTGCCACCATGTACAGCCTCTTCCCGCCGCCATTATCGATCATCTCTTCGTCTTGTCCTGTGTCATCATTGCCTGCCCCATCGGCGTCCTCAACATCGTCATCCTCATCTTCAATTATCCACCGAGTATAGCCATCCATGAAACCAGTCATGAGCAGGTGCGGCTTCGACACGACCATCGTCATAGGGGTCGAGCCAAACTATTCCTTTGCATTTTTGACATGGACATAAAACCTCTGTCTGGTTATTTTATTTCATGTCCTGCACCGCCGACCGCAACCACCTGTCCACCATCGTTCCACTGACCATCATGAACGTTTGCACGGTAATAAAAAACAAATTGATTATAAAAATGCGTGCATGCATCAAAGTCATACAAAAATTTGGCATGGCCTTCCCTAAAAATAGGACATATATAGATCTAGAGTTTGCCCGGAATTCACCGAAACAGAAATAAATCAACATTTCGGCAAAACATAGGCAACTCAAAAGCACAATTTAGCGTCAACTCATGCCACTGCTACGTCTTGAGCTTGCTTTGGTTTTCCTTGAAGAGGAAAGGGTGATGCAGCAATAGTAGCGTAAGTATTTCCCTCAGTTTTTGAGAACCAAGGTATCAATCCAATAGGAGGCTCCTCAAAAGTCCCACGCACCTACACAAACAAACAAAGAACTCGCAACCAACGTAATCAAGGGGTTGTCAATCCCTTCACGGCCACTTGCGAAAATGAGATCTGATAGAGATAGTATGATAAGATAAATATATTTTTGGTATTTTATAATATAGATTGGAAAAGTAAAGATGCAAATAAAAGTAGATTGAAAGCTTATATGATAAAAGATAGACCCGGGGCCCATAGGTTCCACTAGTGGCTTCTCTCAAGATAGCATAAGTATTACGGTGGGTGAATAAATTATTGTCGAGCAATTGATAGAAAAGCAAATAATTATGAGATTATCTAGGCATGATCATGTATATAGGCATCACGTCCGTAACAAGTAGACCGACTCCTGTCTGCATCTACTACTATTACTCCACACACCGATCGCTATCCAGCATGCATCTAGAGTATTAAGTTCATAAGAACAGAGTAACGCATTAAGAAAGATGACATGATGTAGAGGGATAAACTCAAGCAATATGATATAAATCCCATCTTTTTATCCTCGATGGCAACAATACAATACGTGCCTTGAAACCCCTGCTGTCATTGGGTAAGGACACTGCAAGATTGAACCCAAAGCTAAGCACTTCTCCCATGGCAAGAAAGATCAATCTAGTAGGCCAAACCAAACTAATAATTCGAAGAGGCTTGCAAAGATAACTCAATCATACATAAAAGAATTCAGAGGAGATTCAAATATTTCTCATAGATAAACTTGATCATAAACCCACAATTCATCGGATCTCGACAAACACACCGCAAAAATAATTTACATCGAATAGATCTCCACAAGAGAGGGGGAGAACATGGTATTGAGATCCAAAAAGAGAGAAGAAGCCATCTAGCTAATAACTATGGACCCGAAGGTCTGTGGTAAACTACTCACAACTCATCGGAAGGGCTATGGTGTTTATGTAGAAACCCTCCATGGTTGATTCCCCCTCCGGCGGAGCACCGGCGAAGGCTCCATGATACCACTTGATAGAAGCAAAGGTGTCCCGTCTTTCGATGAGATGATGGATTTCGCTTTGGTGGAAGTCGACTTTGACGATCCGACTATGAACGTGCGAGGTCGTCACGCCTTAGCAATCGCTAAACCAACTCCGAGAGGTTATTGACCACGCCGAAGCACGATCAACCTGACCACGAGGGTCTGTTTCCTGCGAGCAAACGAAGAACAAGCAAGAATCTGAGATTGCAATCTGGATATTGCGAATATAAGATGAAAGCTTTATTGATCAAGGTGGGGTTCTGTGACGCCTTTGTTTGGTCGTTGAACAAAAACGAAGTACGCGAAGTTGCAGCTATGGCGAACTTTAATCTAAACAAAACCCAAAGTCTAAACGGTGCCCTAAGGGCTGTATATATGGAGGAAGAGGGGGGAAATTCTGTGTCCCTTGGTGGAGGGGTCCGAAATCAACCCTATCTCTTGTTTCCCCACACATACAGACTCTAAAAATAGCCTATACTTATGTATTTCGAAATTACAAGGGCCTGGCCCAATAATAAGGTGACGCAACACCTAGAATAGCCTCGGGACAAAATTTATGAAGTGGCATCTTGTATATTTCGTCCAAGGCTTCATGCACCCATTATGGTGGCTTCAAAGTCCTGAAATCATCACTTGTAACTCCGTTCTTGTTCCCCTTGCACATGGCATCTCCATGCTTGTTCTTGCTCCAATGTTCATCCTTCTCCAAGCTAGGCCCTTCATTTGTAAGCAAAACAAATATATCCAATTTAGGCAGCATCATATTCTCATGAACATTAGAATCATTACCAAGAAGCGAAAGTACTTGATAATTTAATTGGCGTGCGCGAGCTCTAGTAATTGGTCCCATATATGTAGCAGTAGGGGCTATGGGTGTAACAATGGTATTGATGTCCTCATCACTCCAAGATGGGATCTCGCGGATACAGAAGGTTACGACGCTGGAAATTGTTTTTTGTTGGCTCCCTGGATGTTTTCGGGGTACGTGGGTATATATAGGAGGAAGAAGTACATCGGTGGCCGCCCGAGGGGCCCACGAGACAGGGGGTGCGCCCAGAGGGGGTGGGCGCGCCCTCCTATCTCCTGGCCGTCTCGATCGCTTCTTGACTTGCACTCCAAATCCTCTGGATCACGTTTGTTCCAAAAATCACGCTCCCGAAGGTTTCATTCCGTTTGGACTCCGTTTGATATTCCTTTTCTTTGAAATACTGAAATAGACAAAAAAAACAGCAATACGGGCTGGGCCTCCGGTTAGTAGGTTAGTCCCAAAAATGATATAAATATGTAAAATAAAGCCCATAAACATCCAAAAGGGGTAATATAAAACATGGAACAATAAAAAATTATAGATACGTTGGAGACGTATCAAGCATCCCCAAGCTTAATTCCTGCTCGCCCTCGAGTAGGTAAATGATAAAAACAGAATTTTTGATGTGGAATGCTACCTAGCATAATTCTCAATGTAATTTTCTTTATGGTGGCATGAATGTTCGGATCCAAACGATTCAAAACAAAAGTTCATATAGATAAAATAAATAGTAACACTTCAAGCATACTAATAAAAGCAATCATGTCTTCTCAAAATAACATGGCTAAAGAAAGTACATCCCTACAAAATCATATAGTTAGGCTATGCTTCATTTTCGTCACACAAAAATGTTCCCAAATTCTACACCCCCGATGACAAGCCAAGCAATTGTTTCGTACTTAAATAATCTCAAACTTTTTCAACTTTCACGCAATACATGAGCATGAGCCATGGATATAGCACTATGGGTGGAATAGAATATGATGATGGGGATTGTGTGGAGAAGACAAAAAAGGAGTAAGTCTCACATTGATGAGTATAATCAACGGGCTATGGAGATGCCCATCAATTGATGTCAACATGAGGAGTAGGGATTGCCATGCAACGGATGCACTAGAGCTATAAATGAATGAAAGCTCAACAAAAGAAAACTAGTGGGTGTGCATCCAACTTGCTTGCTCACGAAGACCTAGGGCATTTGAGGAAGCCCATCGTAGGAATATACAAGCCAAGTTCTATAATGAAAAATTCCCACTAGTATATAAAAGTGACAACATATGAGACTCTCTATATGAAGAACATGGTGCTACTTTGAAGCACAATATATGAGACTCGCTATATGAAGGACATGGTGCTACTTTGAAGCACAAGTGTGGAAAAAGAGATAGTAACATTGCCCCCTTTTTTTTCTTTTTTTTCTTTTCTTTTTCTTTTTTTCTTTTTTTCCTTTTTTTCTTTGGCCTTTTTTTTTCTTTTGGCCTTTTTTTCCTTTTTCTTTTTTTTCTTTTTGGGGACAATGCTCTAATAATGATGATCATCACACTTTTATTGATTACAACATATGAATTACAACTCAAAACTAGAACAAGATATGACTCTATATGAATGCCTCCGGTGGTGTACCGGGATGGTGCAATGAATCAAGAGTGACATGTATGAAAAATTATGCATGGTGGCTTTGCCACAAATACGATGTCAACTACATGATCATGCAAAGGCAATATGACAAAAGTAATGTATGTCATGATGATAAACGGAACGGTGGAAAGTTGCATGGCAATATATCTCGGAATGGCTATGGAAATGCCATAATAGGTAGGTATGGTGGCTGTTTTGAGGAAGATATAAGGAGGTTTATGTGTGATAGAGCGTATCGTATCACGGGGTTTGGATGCACCGGCGAAGTTTGCACCAACTCTCAAGGTGAGAAAGGGCAACGCATGGTACAGAAGAGGCTAGCAATGGTGGAAAGGCAAAAGTGTGTATAATCCATGGACCCAACATTAGTCAAAAGAACTCATATACTTATTGCAAAAATTTAGAAGTCATCAAAAACCAAGCACTACGCGCATGCTCCTAGAGGGATAGATTGGTAGGAAAAGACCATCGCTCGTCCCCGACCGCCACTCATAAGGATGCACAATCCAAGTACACTTCATGTTTCAAATTTGTTACACAACTTTAACCATACGTGCATGCTACAGGACTTGCTAACTTCAATACAAGTAATCTTTAAATTCATTATCACCCAACTATCATGACTTTAATATCACTACCTCCATATCTCAAAACAATTATCAAGTATCAAATTGATCATAGCATCCAATTCACTTCCTATGATAGTTTTTATTATATCCAACTTGGATGCCTACCATTCTAGGACCAATTTTATAACCATAGCAAATACTATGCTGTTCTAAAAGACTCTCAAAATAATATAAGTGAAGCATGAGAGACTAGAAATTTCTACAAAATCAAGCCACCGTCGTGCTCTAAAAGATATAAGTGAAGCACTAGAGCAAAAGCTATCTAGCTCAAAAGATATAAGTGAAGCACATAGAGTATTCTAATAAATTTCAATCAAGTAGGCTTCTACCAAAAGGTGTGTACAGCAAGGATGATTGTGGAAAACTAAAAAGCAAATACTAATATCATACACGATGCTCCAAGCAAAACACATATCATGTGGCGAATAAAAATATAGCTCCAAGTAAAGTTACCAATGAAAGAAGACGAAATTGGGGATGCCTTCCCGGGGCATCCCCAAGCTTAGGCTTTTGGATATTATTGAATATCTTGGGGTGCCATGGGCATCCCCAAGCTTAGGCTTTTGCCACTCCTTATTCCATAGTCCATCAAATCTTTACCCAAAACTTGAAAACTTCACAACACAAAACTCAATAGGAAATCTCATAAGCTCCGTTAGTGAAAGAAAACAAAACCACCACATAAGGTACTGTAATGAACTCATTCTTTATTTATTTTGGTGTTAAACCTACTGCATTCCAAGTTATCTATGGTTCATACCACTTAATACTAGCCATAGATGCATCAAAATAATCAAACAACACACGAAAGGCAGAATCTGTCAAAAACAGAACAGTGTGTAGCAATCTGTAACTAACGCAAACTTTTGGAACTCTAAAAATCCTACCAAAATAGGAAGTCCTGGAAAATTTGTCTATTGATCAGCAGCAACAAGAATCAAAGCAACATCACGTTTCTGTGATTTAACAAAACTAATTTCGTGTGCGCAAAGTTTCTGTTTTTCAGCAGAATCAAATTAACTATCATCATAGGTTATCCTATAGGTTCTACTTGGCACAAACACTAATTAAAACATAAAAACACATCTAAAAATAAGGTAGATGCAAAATTTATTACTAAACAGAAACAAAAACAAAAAACACAAATAAAATTGGGTTGCCTCCCAACTAGCGTATCGTTTAACGCCCCTAGCTAGGCATAAAAGTGAAGATAGATCTAAGTAGTGCCATCTTTGGCACTCAATTCATCGGTAGCTCGCATGATAGATTCATAAGGAAATTTGACTTTATTTCTTGGAAAGTGCTACATGCCTTTTTAATGGAAATTGGAATCTAATATTCCCTTCCTTCATATCAATAATCACGCCAATCGTTCTAAGGAAAGGTCTACCAAGAATAATAGGGCAAGAAAGATTGCAATCTATATAAAGAATGATAAAATCTACGGGCACCAAATTTCTATTTGCAACAACGAGAACATCATTGATCCTTCCCATTGGCTTTTTAATGGTGGAATCCGCAAGGTGCAAATTTAAAGAACAATCATCAAGATCATGGAAACCTAGAATATCACATAAAGTTTTCGGAATCGTGGAAACACTAGCACCCAAATCACACAAAGTAAAACCCTCATGACCTTTAATTTTAATATTTATAGTAGGTTCCCACTCATCATTAAGTTTTCTAGGTATAGAAACTTCCAAATTAAGTTTTTCATCATAAGATTGCATCAAGGCATCAACGATATGTTTGGTAAAAGCTTTATTTTGACTATAAGCATGAGGAGAATTAACAATGGATTGCAACAAGGAAATACAACCTTCTAAAGAACAATTATCATAATCAAATTCCTTGAAATCCGAGATAGTGGGGGTTCAATGCTATTTAAAGTCATGACCTCTCCAATCCCACTATTACCAAATTTAGCATCAAGATCTAAAAACTCCGAATTATTGGGGCGCCTTCTAACTAAAGTTGACTCATCTCCAGTCCCATTATTATCAAGATTCATATTGCAAAACAAAGATCTAATAGGAGACACATCAATAACTTTAAGATTTTCATCATTATTTTCATGGAAACTAGAAGAACACGCCTTTACAAAGCAATCTTTCTTAGCACGCAATCTAGCGGTACTTTCCTTGCACCCACCAATGGAAATTCTCATGGCTTTGAGAGACTCATTGACATCATGCTTAGGAGGAGTAGATCTAAGTTTAAGAGAATCAACATCAAGCGAAAGTCTATCAACGTTCCTAGCCAAATCATCAACTTTGAGCAATTTTTCTTTAAGCAAAGCATTAAAATTCTTTTGAGAGATCATAAATTCTTTCACACTATTCTCAAAATCAGAGGGCATCTTATTAAAATTACCATAAGAATTATTGTAGGAATTTCCATAATTATTTGAGGAATTACTAGGGAACGGTCTAGGATTAAAGTTTCCTCTATAAGCGTTGTTTCCAAAACTATTCCTACCAACAAAATTCACATCCATAGATTGTCGGTGGGAAACGAACCTATGGGATCACTGGAATCCCTTATACGGTTGCGGGGCGCGGAATCATGAGAAGAGTGGGACTAGCGGATGGCTGATAACCCACAAGTGTAGGGGATCGCAACAGCTTTCGAGGGTAAAGTATTCAACCCAAATTTATTGATTCGACACAAGGGGAGCCAAAAAATATTCTTCGGTATTAGCAGTTGAGTTGTCAATTCAACCACACCTAGATAACTTAGTATCTGCAGCAAAGTATTTAGTAGCAAAAGTTGTATGATAATAAAGGTAACGGTAGCAAAAGTAAAGATAAATGTTTTTGGGGTTTTGTAGTAGTTGTAACAGTAGCAACGGAAAAGTAAATAAGCGAAGAACAATATATGAAAAGCTCGTAGGCAATGGATCAGTGACGGATAATTATGTCGGATGCGATTCCTCATGCAATAGTTATAACATAGAGTGATATAGAACTAGATCCAATTCATCAATGTAATGTAGGCATGTATTCCGTAAATAGTCATACGTGCTTATGGAAAAAAACTTGCATGACATCTTTTGTCCTACCCTCCCGTGGCAGCAGGGTCCTAGCGAAAACTAAGGGATACTAAGGCCTCCTTTTAATAGAGAACCGGAACAAAGCATTAGCACATAGTGAATACATGAACTCCTCAAACTACGGTCATTACCGAGAAGTATCCCGATTATTGTCACTTCGGGGTTGTCGGATCATAACACATAATAGGTGACTATAGACTTGCAAGATAGGATCAAGAACACACATATATTCATGAAAACATAATAGGTTCAGATCTGAAATCATGGCACTCGGGCCCTAGTGACAAGCATTAAGCATAGCAAAGTCATAGCAACATCAATCTCAGAACATAGTGGATACTAGGGATCAAACCCTAACAAAACTAACTTCATTACATGGTAAATCTCATCCAACCCATCACCGTCCAGCAAGCCTACGATGGAATTACTCACGCACGGCGGTGAGCATCATGAAATTGGTGATGGAGGATGGTTGATGATGACGACGGCGATGAATCCCCCTCTCCGGAGCCCCGAACAGACTCCAGATCAGCCCTCCCGGGAGAGATTAGGGCTTGGCGGCGGCTCCGTGTCGTAAAACGCGATGAAACTTTCTCCTTGATTTTTTTCTCCCCGAACGTGAATATATGGAGTTGGAGTTGACGTCAGTGGAGGTCTAGGGGGCCCACGAGATAGGAGGCCGCGCCCTAGGGGGGCGCCCCCCTGTCTCGTGGACAGGCTGTGGGCCCCCTGGCATTAATTCTTTGCCAAAAATTCTTATTAATTCCAAAAAGTGCCTCCGTGGATTTCCAGGACATTCCGAGAACTTTTCTTTTCTACACATAAAACAACATCATGGTAGTTCTGCTGAAAACAGCGTCAGTCCGGGTTAGTTTCATTCAATTCGTGCAAGTTAGAGTCCAAAACAAGGGCAAAAGTGTTTGGAAAAGTAGATACGTTGGAGACGTATCAACTCCCTCAAGCTTAAACCTTTGCTTGTCCTCAAGCAATTCAGTTGATAAACTGAAAGTGATAAAGAAAAACTTTTACAAACTCTGTTTTCTCTTGTTGTTGTAACATGAAAAGCCAGCATTCAGGTTTCAGCAAATATTATGAACTAACCATGCTCAGAATAACACGTAGCTCTCACAATTACTCATAGCAATAACCTAATCAGCTAGCGAGCCATAATAATAAAACTCGGATGACAACACTTTCTCAAAATAATGATAACATGATATAACAAAATGGTATCTCGCTAGCCCTTTCTGAGACTGCAAAACATAAATGCAGAGCACCTTTAAAGATCAAGGACTGACTAAACATTGTAATTCATGGTAAAAGAGACCCAATCAAGTCATACCCAATATAAATCAATAATAATGAATGCAAATGACAGTGTGCTCTCCAGCGGGTGCTTTTTAATAAGAAGGATGATAACTCAACATAAAAGTTAATAGATAGTCCCTTCGCAGAGGGAAGCAGGGATTTGTAGAGGTGCCAGAGCTCGATTTTAAAATAGAGATTGAATAACATTTTGAGCGGCATACTTTCACTGTCAAAGCAACAACTATGAGATGGTTGTATCTTCCATACTAAATGCATTATAGGCAGTTCCCAAACAGAATGGTAAAGGTTTATACTCCCCCAACCACCAACAAGCATCAATCCATGGCTTGCTCGAAACAACGAGTGACTCCAACATACAACAGCCCTGGGGGAGTTTTGTTTAATTATTTTGATTTGCTTTGATCTTTTTGGATCATGGGACTGGGCATCCCGGTTACCGGCCCTTTCTCGTGAATGAGGAGCGGAGTCCACTCCTCGTGAGAATAACCCAGCTAGCATGGAAGATATAGGCAGCCCTAGTTGTAACATGAGCTACTCGATCATACAAAACAGAATTTCATTTGAAGGTTTGGAGTTTGGCACATACAAATTTACTTGGAACGGCAGGTAAATACCACATATAGGTAGGTATAGTGGACTCATATGGAACTACTTTGGGGTTTAAGGAGTTTGGATGCACAAGCAGTATTCCCGCTTAGTACATGTGAAGGCTAGCAAAAGACTAGGAAGCGACCAACTGAGAGAGCGACAACAGTCGTAAGCATGCATTTAAAATTAATTCACACCGAGTACAAGCATGAGTAGGATATAATCCACCATGAACATAAATATCGTGAAGGCTATGTTGATTTGATTCAACTACATGTGTGAACATGTGCCAAGTCGAGTCACTTAATACATTCAAAGGAGGATACCATCCCATCATACCACATCATAATCATTCTAATAGCATGTTGGCACGCAAGGTAAACCATTATAACTCATAGCTAATCAAGCATGGCACAAGCAACTATAATCTCTATATGTCATTGCAAATATGTTTACTTCATAATAGCTGACTCAGGAATGATGAATCATCATATTTACAAAAACAAGAGAGGTCGAGTTCATACCAGCTTTTTCTCATCCCAATAAGTCCATCATATATCTTCAATATTGCCTTTCACTTGCACGACCGAACGATGTGTATAATAATAAGAGTGCACGTGCATTGGACTAAGCTGGAATCTGCAAGCATTCAGCTCAAGAGAGAAGACAGATAATATAGGCTCTAAGTTAAATAAACAATCATGCATATAAGAGCCACTAAGCATTTTCAAGATGGTCTTCTCGGCCCCCAAAGGAAAGAAAATAAAATAAAACTATTTACACGGGAAAGCTCCCAACAAGTAAGAAGAAGAACTAGAAATCTTTTTGGGTTTTCATTTTAATTCTACTACAAGCATAGAATTTAAACTAGCTATTTTTTTTTGGTTTTTCTTAAGGTTTATCAAACACACAAGAAGAAAACTAGAAAAAGAAATTTAAACTAGCATGGATAATACAATGAAAGAGTATGAGCACCGACGACTAGTGTGTGAACATGAATGTAAAGTCGGTGAGAAATACGTACTCCCCCAAGCTTAGGCTTTTGGCCTAAGTTGGTCTAGTACCAAGGATCGCCTGGCTGATATCCATAAGTGAAACTGGGGTAGTACTGAAATGCAGAGGCGACCGCCTCCTAAGCAGCAGCGTGTTGGCGAGCTGCCTCCATTACCCTCTCATATTCAGTTGCTTCCTCCCTGGTGACAACATATCTTCCTTTTGCCTGATAATCAAAAAGGTAGGGAGCAGGAAGAGTAACAGGGACGATGTTGCCTCTGTCATAGATTAGTCGATAATGGAGGAATTGTTCATTCCTCTCAAGAAAATGATGATCAAACATAGCTTCTTTATCCAAATAAACAGGAGGTACAATCATATCCCCCTCTCGTGGAGCTATATTAAGAAAATTAGCCACACGGGTTGCATAAATTCCTCCAAAGAAATCTCCCCTTCTACTATTATTCTGCAACCTACGTGCAACTATTTCCCCCAAGTTATAACTTTTATAACCTGACACTGCACTCTTGAGGACACAAAGATCAGGGACACACATGTGACATGCCTCATCCTTGCCGTTAATGCATCTACCAATAAAGAGAGCAAAATAATGTATAGCAGGAAAATGAATGCTCCCTATGGTAGCTTGTGCTATGTCCCTAGATTCTCCCACAGTAATACTAGCAAGAAAATCTCTAAATTCATATTTGTGAGGATCATTGATATTACCCCACTGAGGGAGTTTGCAAGCAGTTGTGAAATCCTCTAAATCCATGGTATAAGATGTATCATAAATATCAAACATGACACTAGGAGAATTACGCGCAGAAATATATTTGAACCTCCACACAAAGGAATCGGTCAATTGATAATATTGAGGACCCTTATCTTGTAAGAAGTCCTCCAGCTCGGCATTACGCACATACGCGACAAATTCTTCCTTGAAGCCTGCTTCGACCATAAAATCATCGGATGGCCACTCACAAGCCCGTACATTTGCGTCCCTTGACAAATTAACATCTTGTTCACGTATAGCAATTCTTGGCCCTTTCTTTGCCGAGGAACCTCCTTGGTACATTCTTCTAAGCATATTTCTTTTTTTTGAAAATTTCTGAAATTTTAGTAACTTCAAAATAAAGGTGAACAAGACTAAACAAGATTGATAGCAACTACTCCTACAAGTGCCTAGAGCCCATATCATGCATTGGAATTGCTTGGGACCTCAAAAATTTAACATGCAAGCTCAAGAACATGGTCACTTAAGCAGCAAAAATTTGCAATGAATAAAGCACTAGAACAAAAACTAATTGGACCAATGGAGGAGTCACATACCAAGCAACAATCTCCCAAAGCAGTTTTGTGACTGGAGCTTTGAGCTAAGAGATCGAAAATCACAGCAAAATGAGCTAGAACTCGTGCTTGAGCTGGATGGGGATTTTTCTGGGTAGAAGATGAAGTGTGTGGGAGCTGGCATAAGTGGAGGGGAGCCACTAGGAGCCCACGAGACAGGGGGCGCGCCCTATAGGGGGGGGGGGCGCACCCTCCTCTCTCATGGCCTGGTGCTTGCCCCTCCTGCAGTGTTTTCACTGCCTAAAATCCTCAAATATTCCAGAAAAAATCATACTAAATTTGCAGGGCATTTGGAGCACTGTTATTTTTGGACTATTTTTTAATGTACGGATAATTCAGAAAACAGACAGATAATACTATTTTTGCTTTATTTATTCTAAATAACAGAAAGTAAAAAGAGGGTGCAGAAGGTTGTGCCTTCTAGTTTCATCCATCTCGTGATCATCAAAATGAACCTGCTAACAAGGTTGATCATGTCTTGTTAACAAACTCATTCTGAATAACACGGAACCGGAGAAATTTCGAGTGACACTAAGTTACCTCAATGGGGATATGAAAATCCCCAACAATAAGAATATCATATTTTTTCTTGACAGTAGGAAGAGGAAATTCAAAACCTCCAAAAATGATATTTGGAACTTTTTCAATAGAATTGATGCTATGAACTTGAGATTGTTTCCTCGGAAAGTGTACCGTATGCTCATTACCATTAACATAAAAAGTGACATTGCCTTTGTTGCAATCAATAACAGCCCCTGCAGTATTAAGGAAAGGTCTACCAAGGATAATAGACATACTATCGTCCTCGGGAATATCAAGAATAACAAAGTCCGTTAAGATAGTGACATTTGCAACCACAACATGCACATCCTCACAAACACCGACATGTATAGCAATTGATTTATCAGCCATTTGCAAAGATATTTCAGTAGGTGTCAACTTATTCAATTCAAGTCTACGATATAAAGAGAGAGGCATAACACTAACACCAGCTCCAAGATCACATAAAGCAGTTCTAACATAATTTCTTTTAATGGAGCATGGTATAGTTGGCACACCCGGATCTCCAAGTTTCTTCAGTATTCCACCCTTAAAAGTGTAATTAGCAAGCATGGTGGAAATTTCAGCTTCCGATATCTTTCTTTTATTTGCAATGATATCCTTCATATACTTAACATAAGGATTTACTTTAAGCATATCAATTAAGCGCATACGTAAGAAAATAGGTCTAATCATTTCAGCAAAGCGCTCAAAATCTTCATCATCCTTTGACTTGGATGGTTTAGGAGGAAAGGGCATGGGTTTCTGAACCCATGGCTCTCTTTCTTTACCATGCTTCCTAGCAACAAAATCTTTCTTATCATAATGTTGATTGTTTGATTGTGGGTTATCAAGATCAACAGCAGGTTCAATCTCTACATCATTGTTTTTGCTAGGTTGAGCATCAACATGAACATTATCGTTAACATTATCAATAGGTTCCTGTTCATCACCTGATTGTGTTTCAGCATCAAAATTAGAAATATCATTGGGATTCTTAGGTGTGTCTACAGTAGGTTCACTAGAAGCATGCAAGGTTCTATCGTCTTTCTTTTTCTTCTTCTTAGAAGAACTAGGTGCCTCTAAATTATTTCTCTTAGAATCTTGCTCGATTCTCTTAGGGTGGCCTTCAGGATACAAAGGTTCCTGAGTCATTCTACCAGTTCTAGTAGCCACTCTAATAGCAAAGTCATTTTTATTATTTAATTCATCAAGCAGATCATTTTGAGCTTTGAGTACTTGCTCAGCTTGAGTAGCAACCATAGAAGCATATTTGCTAACATGGTGAAGTTCATCTTTAACTCTAGCCAGGTTATCGCCTACGTGTCCTATCTCGAAAGCATTATTCTTTAACTCTCTACCAACATAGGCATTAAAACTTTCTTGTCTAGCCAAAGTCATCAAATTCATCTAAGCATGGGCTATGAAATTTAGTAGAGGGTATTTCAACTTTATCATATCTATAGAGAGAATTTACCTTTACTACATGTGTCGGGTTATCAAGACAATGTGGTTCTTCAGGCGGTAAATTAAGACCATGTATTTCTTCAATAGGTGGTAAATTCTTAACATCTTCAGCTTTAATACCTTTTTCTTTCATTGACTTCTTTTCCTCTTGCATATCTTCAGGACTGAGAAATAAAACACCTTTCTTCTTTGGAGTGGGTTTAGGAATAGGCTCAGGAGTTGGCTCAATTGGTTCAGGAATTGCCTCAGGAATTGGCTCAGGAAGAGTCCAATTATTTTCATTAGTCAACATATTATTCAGTAATATTTCAGCTTCGTCGACTGTTCTTTCCCTGAAAACACAACCAGCACAACTATCCAAGTAGTCCTTGGAAGCATCGGTTAGTCCATTATAAAAGATATCAAGTATTTCATTTTTCTTAAGAGGATGATCGGGCAAATCATTAAGTAACCGGAGAAGCCTCCCCCAAGCTTGTGGGAGACTCTCTTCTTTGATTTGCACAAAATTATATATTTCCCGCAAGGCAGCTTGTTTCTTATGAGCAGGGAAATATTTAGCAGAGAAGTAATAAATCATATCCTAGGGACTACGCACACAACTAGGAGCAAGAGAATTATACCAAGTCTTAGCATCACCCTTTAATGAGAACAGAAATATCTTAAGAATATATAAATAGCGAGACTTCTCATCATTGGTAAATAGGTTAGCTATATCATTCAACTTGGTAAGATGTGCCACAACAATTTCAGATTCAAGGCCATAAAAAGGATCAGATTCAACTAAAGTAATAATCTCAGGATCAACAGAGAATTCATAATCCTTATCAGTAACACAGATAGGTGAAGTAGCAAAAGCAGGATCGGGTTTCATTCTAGCATTAAGAGACTGATGCTTCCATTTAGCTAATAATTTCTTGAGATCATTTCTATCATTGCAAGCAAGAATTTCCATAGCGGCTGCTTCATTCATAACATAACCCTTAGGAACAACAGGTAATACATAATCATTGGGGGAACCTTCATCATCACTATCATCAATAATAGGTTCTTCAACATTTTCATTCCCCCTAACTCTAGCAAGTTGTTCATCAAGAAATTCACCTAATGGCAAAGTAGTATCACGCACAGAAGTAGTTTCATCATGCATAGCAGAAGTGGCATCATCAATAACATACGACATATCAGAATTCATAGCAGTAGCAGATTTAGGTGTCTCAAGCCTACTAATAACGGAAGGAGAATCTAGTGCAGAGCTAGATGGCAGTTCCTTACCTCCCCTCGTAGTTGAGGACAAAATCTTGGTCTTAGCGTCTTTCAAGTTCTTCATAGTGATCAACAGATATAAATCCCAAGTGACTCAAAGAATAGAGCTATGCTCCCCGGCAATGGCGCCAGAAATTAGTCTTGATAACCCACAAGTGTAGGGGATCGCAACAGCTTTCGAGGGTAAAGTATTCAACCCAAATTTATTGATTCGACACAAGGGGAGCCAAAGAATATTCTTGAGTATTAGCAGTTGAGTTGTCAATTCAACCACACCTGGATAACTTAGTATCTGCAGCAAAGTATTTAGTAGCAAAAGTGGTATGATAATAAAGGTAACGGTAGCAAAAGTAAAGATAAATGTTTTGGGGCTTTTGTAGTAGTTGTAAGAGTAGCAACGGAAAAGTAAATAAGCGAAGAACAATATATGGAAAGCTCGTAGGCAATGGATCAGTGATGGATAATTATGTCGGATGCGATTCCTCATGCAATAGTGTCAGAGTAAATGACCACGGGTAGCCTAACCGGCTCCCATTGGCCCTTAGAAAAACAACGGGCCAACCGAGCCTTGAAGCACCCGAGACGCGGGGCCGCCTTCCTCCGGCCGGCTATCTCACAGGCCGGCTACCGGAAGGCGTCCCGGCCCTAAACTCTCTTGGAGGACGCCACGATAGGGCCAACTCCAAGAAGCCGGCCACGGAAAGACCGACTCCAAGAAGCCGGCCCAAGATAATTGACTCCAAGAGGCCGGCCCCAGGCAGGCGGCCAAGGGCCGTACCCTAAAGGTCTGCACCCCCCATGACGATGATGGGACGGGGCGTGGCAACAGTGGACCCTGTCGCCCCCGAATCCCGGAGCACGCATGGCTACAGTATGTCGTACGGGACAGCCATCACCTGTCCGGCGTGGCACTGTTGCCATGTTGATCATGACGCCCTCCATGACGGGCTGCCAGTATGCCCCGTGGGCGGCGGGCCACTTCCATCAGAGAGATGCCTGAAGGCGGCCTGGCCTCCCCCGGCCAGCCTGAGGCATGGCCGGCTTCCTATAGCCGGCTTGCTCCCCTCCTCGGGGCGTGCACACCATTAAGGAGACAAGACGAGGTAAGGCTACAGTGAGAGTCCGCAAGGCGGCAGCACTTTTGCCATGCTTACCTCGATAAAGCCCTCGTCATCAGAGGCGAGGCAACAGTAACCAGCCCCCGACAAGACCCCCAAGCGGTGGGACCGGCCTGTCCACCGATGAGCCGGCAGCCGGCGGGACCCACCAGTCGACGGGCCCCAGCAGTCGGTGGAGAAGCCGGCGGTCATAGACACTGACAGCCAGGGCCCGCGTCCAGCCGGATTACCATTGTACCCCCGGGGGGTAGGCCTATATAAATCCCCCGGGACGCCCATGCAAGGGGTTGATCTCATATAGTTTTAGACACCACTAAGGGAGAGGAGAGAGCTAGCCTTGCCCTTCTTCCTCCTTCCACCGAACAGCTCAAGGAGCCTCTTGTAGCTTCTTGTTGATCTAGTGATCATGCGGAGACCCCGCAGAGCAGGAGTAGGGGTATTATCTCCACGGAGAGCCCCCAACCTGGGTAAGATCCGCCGGCATGCATGTCTTCGCCTTATCCCATTTCCAGGCACCGGCGATGTCTTACTGGCTCCCACACAGATAAGCCATCTGTTAGCATATGTCGCACCTACCACCCAACATTTGGTGCCCACCGTGGGGCCAGGTGCATCGTCGTCCGGAGACCTGCTCTGGACGGGAACCTTTTTCCTCCCCCGTGAGCGTAGCCAGCCCGGCACGCCCGATGGCGCTTGCCCCGACACGCTGCAAAGCGTCGGTGACGCCTGCACAGCGAGCTGCCTCGCCGATCTTCTTGGCGAGGCTCGCATCTCCGACAAGCCCGCATTCGACGCGGGCACAGGCTGCCCCGAGAGCCGCCTCGTCAGACTCCTCGACCAACTCCACGTCTCCAGCGAGCCTACCGCAGACTTGGAGTCAGTTGGCTCCACCGACCCGATGCTTGTCGACTCCGACACGGCGTCGCTCGACGCCTTCCCCACCAGCGTGATCATCTTCGACGACCCTCTCCCTCGGGCCGACAGTGGCGGCAGCACTATCACCGAGGTGCTAGTCATCAGCCACGGTGTCACCTCCGACGAAAACGCCCGCGACGCCCTGCAGGCAATGCTGCACGATCTGTCTGCCCCCATCCCGGCGGACGCTGACGCAGAGACGCTGGAGGCACGACGCCTTGCCCTCCTTGCGGAGGGCCAGAGGATAGCCTCCATGAGACGCCTTACTGAAGCCCACCAGCGTGAAGTCGATCGCGCCGCTCTCGGTACGCCGCCTCCAAAAGGGCCAAGCCGAGCCGGCGTTGTCAAGAAACACAGCGCGACCATCGCCAGCATGCTGGGAGCGGACCGCCCAGTCTACGCCACGCCCCTCGAGAATCTACGCGCCGCCCAATCGATCGTAGACGAGCTAAATGGGCTGGGGGCCGATGAGCTCCCCTACATGACCAGACGCATCCAGCAGCTAATCGACGCGGCCGCAGAGTGGCACGAAGCCGGCGTCCGAGCTGGAAGCCCCCCTCGGCGAGAGCATGGCGCGATGTCGCGTACGCTGACTACGGGCGGCGCCCGTGCGAGACAAGAGAAGGAACTGGCTGCTAGCCGCAGCCGGACTCGAATCACCATCGAGCGCGACGCAGAAGGCCGCCCTCGAGGTGTGGAACGACGAGGCGACCTGCCTCCTCCGCCTCCTCGTGGGGAGAGATATCCCACCCCGCCTCTAGTCGCGCATCCGACTCTCAGCGACCGACTTGGTCGCCGTGAAGGAGTCGGCGAGAATGATGCCCGCCATCGGATCGACCGCCTTGCACGATCCCTGGCCCTGGAATAAGAAGATGATGTCGGCCCGCCTTGTTTCGGCCCCCGCATCCGCGACGAGCCCTTTCCCAAAGGGTTCTCGCTCCCGAGAGACACGCCCAAGTACAACGGCTCCGTGAAGCCGGAAGATTGGTTGATCGACTACTCCACCGCAGTCCGCATAGCAAACGGCAACAGGCGCGTTGCCGTGAAATATGTCCCCCTAATGCTCCAAGGCACGGCGCGCACCTGGCTCAATAGCCTCAGGCCTTATAGCATCAACAGCTGGCTGGACTTCACAGAAGCCTTCATACGCAACTTCACCAGCACCTACAAACGGACCCCCAAGCCCCGACAGCTCTCCTTGTGCGTACAAGGGCCCAACGAATCGACCCGCGACTACCTCACGTGTTGGGCCGAGCTCTGCAACTCCTGCGAGGGGGTGCACGAGGTTCAAGCCATAGAGTACTTCACCGCCGGGTGCAGAGAGGGCACCCTCCTCAAGCACCGACTCCTCTGCGACGAGCCGGCTACCCTCGACGAGCTGCTGGTCATAGCAGACAAGTACGCCACGGCCGACTCCTCAATGAAGACTGAGCTCCGGGTAGAGGCCTCTGGAAAAGTGCTGACGCCGGCTCCCAAGACGCCGGCTGGAGATTCAAGTCGACGCCCGTATCAAAGCGACCACAAGCGCAAGGCCCCTATGCCGTCTTCCACAAGCCGACAGGTGGCCACAGTCGAAGACGAGCAACCTGAGGGGCGGCCGGCACCCAAGAAGCAGAAGGGCGGCAGGCCGGCTTGGCAGCTGGCTTTCTCCTACGAGCAAACCCTCGATACCCCCTGCAAGTTCCATAGCGGCGCGAAGCCGTCGAACCACACAACTCGAAAGTGCCATTGTCTCACACGAATCTCCAAGGGCGAGGGGTTGTTGCCACCTCCGCCTGCAGGCCAGTCGTCTCCTGCCCCACAGCACCCGGCCGCTCGGCCAGCAGTCGGAGCCATCCAAGACGAGTTCCCTGATGAACATGCCGCCTACATCGTCTTTACAAGCCAGACGGAAGACCGGCGCAGCCGGCGCCGACAACAACAAGAAGTCAACGCGGTCGCCTCCAACAACCCCGAGTTTATGCACTGGTCGGAGAAGCCCATCAGCTGGAGCCAGGCCGATCACTCAGAGGAGATGTCGCCTCTTGGCTCCTATGCATTGGTTTTGGATGCCACCCTCGCGACAGAAAGGCGAGCTGCCCATTTCTCCCGTGTGTTGATAGATGGCGGGAGCAGCATCAACATACTATACCGCGACACCATGGAGAAGCTTAACATCAAGCCGAAGCAGCTCATGCCAAGCCGGACTGTGTTCCATGGCATTATGCCCGGCCTATCCCGCTCACCAATCGGTAAGATCAAGATGGATGTCCTCTTTGGGGACAAAGATCATTTCCGCCGAGAGGCAATATGGTTTGAGGTAGTGGATTCGGAAAGCTCGTACCACGCATTGCTTGGCCGACCTGCATTGGCCAAGTTTATGGCTGTGCCCCACTACGCCTACCTCAAGATAAAGATGCCGAGTTCCAAGGGCATCATCACCATAGCCGGAGACTACAAGAAGTCTTCTGAGTGTGCAGCCGCTAGCAGCCGGCTGGCCGAGTCCCTTGTGATTGCTGAAGAAAGAAAGATGCTGAATCGAGTTGTGGCCATGGCTGGCAAGCAGCCGTCCCTGTCCCCTGACCCCAAGGAATGTGATGCTCAAGGTTCTTTCTAGCTGGCCAAAGAGACGAAGAAGATACCTCTGGACCTGGAGCACCCGGAGAGGTATGTTGTAATGGGCACCGGCCTCGACAGCAAATAGAAAAGCAAGCTCGTCGATTTCCTCCGTGAGAATCGGGACATCTTTGCATGGTCTCCCAAAGTCATGCCGGGTGTCCCGACGGATTTCACCGAGCACAAGCTACACGTCTGATCAGACGCCAAGCCGGTCAGGCAGCCCTTGTGCCGCCTGTCAGAAGAGAAGAGAAGAGTAGTCGGAGAAGAAATAGCCCGGCTTCTGGCAGCCGGCTTCATTATGGAAGTGTTCTTTCCAGAATGGCTTGCCAACCCGGTCCTGGTGTTGAAGAATAACAAGCAGTGGCGCATGTGCATTGACTACACCAGCCTCAACAAAGCCTGCCCTAAAGATCCTTTTGCTCTGCCAAGGATTGATCAAGTGATAGACTCCACAGCCGGATGTGAGCTGTTGAGTTTTTTGGATGCATACTCGGGGTACCACCAGATAAAATTGGACCCAGCTGACCGCCTGAAGACCGCCTTCATCACCCCATTCGGAGCTTTCTGTTACCTGACTATGACATTCGGCTTGAGAAATGCCGGTGCCACTTTTCAGCGTTGCATGCAGAAATGCCTCCTCAAGCAACTCGGCAGAAATGCCCACGTCTACGTAGACGATGTTGTGGTGAAGACGGAGAAACGCGGCACCTTGCTGGAAGACCTCAAGGAGACCTTTGAGAATTTGCGCCGGTTTCAGATCAAGCTCAACCCGGAGAAATGCGTGTTCGGGGTACGAGCCGGCCAGCTTTTAGTCTTCCTGGTCTCTGAACGCGGCATCGAGTGCAACCCAGTCAAGATCAAGGCCATAGAGAGAATGAAGATTCCCACCAAGCTGCGAGACATCCAAAAGTTCACCAGATGCTTGGCATCTTTGAACCGCTTCATCAGCCGGCTCGGAGAGAAAGCTCTACCCCTCTACCGACTCATGAAGAAGTCCACTCACTTCGAGTGGAATGACCAGGTGGACCAAGCTTTCCACGAGCTAAAGAAGATGTTATCCACGCCGCCTGTCTTGGTGGCCCCGACTGAGAAAGAGCCCATGTTCCTCTACATCGCCGCCACCAGCCGAGTGGTCAGCACAGTTATCGTTGTTCAGTGTCCAGAAGAAGGCCGAGCTCAGCTAGTCCAGAGGCCGGTGTATTATTTGAGCAAAGTACTGTCCACCTCGAAGCAGAACTACCCGCACTATCAGAAGATGTGCTACGGTGTGTACTTCGCCTCCAAGAAACTCAAGCCCTACTTTCAAGAGCATCCCATCACGGTCGTAAGCACCGCCCCGCTCGCCGAGATCATAGGCAGCCGGGATGCATCCGGCCGAGTGGTGAAGTGGGCCATTGCACTGGCTCCTTACATGATCTACTACCAGCCCCGCACCGCCATCAAGTCCCAAGCATTAGCCGACTTCCTCGTCGACTGGGCCGAGACCTAGTACCTGCCACCGGCCCCCGACTCCACCCATTGGTGGATGCACTTTGATGGATCCAAGATGTATACCGGCTTGGGAGTCGGCATCGTCCTCACCTCTCCCAAAGGCGACAAACTCAGATACACATTGCAAATCCATTTTGCCGCTTCCAACAATGTGGCCGAGTACGAAGCACTCATACACGGGCTCCGGCTAGACAAGGAACTCGGCATCTGCCGGATCCTGTGCTATGGCAACTCGGACTTGGTGGTCCGGTAATTATCCGGCGACTGGGACGCCAAGGACGCAAACATGGCAAGCTACCGCTTCCTCGTTCAGCGGATCAGCGGATACTTTGAGGGGTGCGAGTTCCTCCACGTGCCATGGGCCGACAACGAGCAAGCAGATGCCCTGGCACGAATAGGCTCCATCCGGCAAGCTATACCAACTGGCGTCGCCCTCCAACGCCTCCTCAAGCCGTCTGTCAAGCCGTCTCCAGAATCCAGTTCCATCTTTGTGCCGCCTGACCCCGACGCAGACGGATCCGACTTCGTGAACCAAGCAGGCGGCTCGGGGACTTCGACAGCTGGCTCAGGGACTGCCACAGTTGAACCCGGCTCGGGGACTGTGTGTAACACCCACGATGCGGCTATATCTCCCACGTGTCGAAGCACGACTTAGAGGCATAACCGCATAGTGGTTTTGTCGCAAGAAGGGTCATCTTCACACAATCCCATGTAATGAACAAGAATGGGATACGAGAGTTGGCTTACAATCGCCACTTCACACAATACATAAATTAAGATCATACATCATTCAAATACACTCATAGACCGGCTACGGCCAAGTTCAAATGAAAAGAAGACAACCCCAAATGCTAGATCCCCGATCGTCCCGACTGGGCACCTCTACTGATCATCTGGAAACGATACATAGTAACGACCAAGGGCCTCATCAAATTCCCACTTCAGCTCAGTTGCGCCATCTGCGCCAGTATCCTCGGCACCTGCATCTGTTTTGGTAGAATCTGTGAGTCACGAGGACTCAACAATCTCACACCCGCGAGATCAAGAC
The DNA here is from genome assembly GCF_018294505.1 of Triticum aestivum. Taxonomy (NCBI): domain Eukaryota; kingdom Viridiplantae; phylum Streptophyta; class Magnoliopsida; order Poales; family Poaceae; genus Triticum; species Triticum aestivum. The sequence goes on along the minus strand of NC_057801.1, from coordinate 685,493,176 downwards.
TATTTAAGCTCATAGGAAGGAAAAGTGTAATATGGTGGAGTTGCGGCAAGCACTAAGCATATATGGTGGCTAACATACGCGAATGAGAGTGAGAAGAGAAGCAACACATCGGTCGAGAAGCTAGAAGCGATCAAGAAGTGATCCTGAAACTACTTACGTCAAGCATAACACAAACCGTGTTCACTTCCCGGACTCCGCCGAGAAGAGACCATCACGGCTACACACTCGGTTGATGCATTTTAAAGAGGTCAAGTGTCAAGTTATCTACAACTGGACATTAACAAATTCCCATCTGCCTCATAACCGCGGGCACGGCTTTCGAAAGATTATATACCCTGCAGGGGTGTCCCAACTCGGCCCATCACAAGCTCTCACGGTCAACGAAGGAATAGACCTTCTCCCGGGAAGACCCGATCAGTCTCGGAATCCCGGTTCGCAAAACATTTCGACAATGGTAACACAAGACCAGCAAAGCCGCCCGACGTGCCGACAAATCCCGATAGGAGCTGCACATATCTCGTTCTCAGGGCAACACCGGATGAGACATCCTACAAGTAAAACCAACCCTCAACTTTCCCCGAGGTGGCCCCGCAGTCTACTCAGTTCGGACCAACACTCGAAGGAGCACTGGCCCGGGGGGGGTTAAAATAAAGATGACCCTTGGGCTCGCGAAAACCCAAGGGAAAAGGGCTTAGGTGGCAAATGGTAAAACCAAGTTTGGGCCTTGCTGGAGGAGTTTTATTCAAAGCGAACTGTTAAGGGGGTCCCATAAATCACCCAACCGTGTAAGGAACGCAAAATCAAGGAACATAACACCGGTATCACGGAAACTAGGGCGGCAAGAGTGGAACAAGTCACCAGGCATAAGGCCGAGCCTTCCACCCTTTACCAAGTATATAAGGTGCATTAATATAAACAGGAGATATTGTGATATCCCAGAATAATCACGTTCCGACCTGGAACAAACTTCATCTTCACCTGCAACTAACAATGCTATAAGAGGGGTTGAGCAAAAGCGGTGACATAGCCAGACAAAGGGTTTGCTAGGACAGGATGGTTAGAGGTTTAACATGGCAATAGGTAGGCATGGTAAACAATGACAGGTAGGCTAACATAGCGAAAGAGCGAGTACTAGCAAGCAAAGATAGTAATGATTTCGAAGGTATGATCATCTTGCCTGCAAGGTTCTCAGAGTTGTCGAAGGCTGGATCCTTTTAAGCGTACTCAACAGGTTCCTCATTCACGTACTCGTCTCCCGGCTCTACCCAAAGCAAGAACACAAGCAAGGAACCACAATAAATCACGGTGCAAATGCACAAGCAACATGATGCAATACATGTCACGATATGCGAGATGTGATGTGCAATGCGTATGCGTGCTTTGGAAGGAAAGATGATGAACAAGGCATCAACTTGGCAAACCAAGTATGCCGCTGGAAAGATGAGATGATTTCGGTTGAAATCGATATAAAGATCACCGGATTCGGGTGCACGGTTTTCAAATGACAAGCACGACAAGATATGATGCAAACAGCAACATGGCCACTTGGATGCAAAGTATGAATAAGCTATAGCACCCAAACATATGAACAAGATGCATAGCAGAAACAGATTCATCATGGCATCTCTACAGGCTTGATCAACTCATTACCAAGCATGTCATGGCATGGAATAAGTACTAGTATAAAGTAGGCATGACAATGTAGCTACTCAAGTGCAAAACAAACAACTAGCATATTTGCATGAACAAGCACATAAGAGACCAAACAACAATAAGAAGTGAGATGGCATGATTATAAACTTGCTCAAATGCAGAAACTAATGCCACCAATGGATTGGTGGGATTTTTCTACCCCAAAAACATATATAATATGTTAGGGTTGCTGTAAAAAAATCATCACAAATGCACAAAGATACAACCTGCCCTGAATGATAACCTCAGCATATGCCAAAACTGGCATATTCCGGAATGGAATAAAACAGAAAACCTGCAGGGAAAACTAGGTGCACCCAAACTGTACCCAGATGTTAGGCTGACTGGTAGGGCCGTGGGCCACGTGGCTGGGTGTGTGTATGACACGAGGGGCCAAGGCGTCAGTGTCACAGGGAAAAGAAAATGCCCAGCAAAAATATGCAGAGCCTGGGACTCGAACCCAGGTCTCCTAGGTAGGAAAGAGGCAGGCTAACTAGTGCGCTAGAGGGAGGTGTGTGTACCCAGAGAGGCACCTGGCTCCTTTTGAACCAGGGCCAGAAGGCCGAGCCTTTGGCGTTGGCAACACAGAAATCACCGGCGCCTGCGTTGATGAGCGAGAAGGCGACGGCTTGCGATGCAGAGCAGCAGCGGGCCTGCGGGAAGTGCAAGGGAGTGCGGTTGTAGTGGCGCGCTTGCAAACGCTCGAGCAGGAGCAGACGAGCTCACGGAGCGCAAGCCGCGTGTGCGTGGACGAGAGCAGGCAAAGGCAAAACACGAACTTGCCGTGCTGCCATGGTGGCTGTGGCATGCGGGAATGGCGTGCGTGTGCGTGCATGCATGCGGAGCTGAGCGCGCATGTGGGAACGGGGAGAGCGTGTGTGCCCGTGCAGCAGCAAAACATGCGCAACTAAAACTACAGAGATCGACAGAGCACCGAGAGCACGGGAAAGATTGAATCGAAGCAGCGCCTACGGTGATCTATTGACGACAGGAAGGAGCAGGGATGAAGTTGGGTATACCTGCTTACCCAAGGACAAGTATATGGCGACGGAGTCGAGCCTGCGGCGACGCAGACGAGCTCTGAACCTGGCGAGGCTGCTGTCTGCGAAGTAGAGGAAGCAGAGGAAGAGCCAGGCGCGGAACTTGGCGTCTGCGTCGGTGATGTAGTGGAAGCAGCGGACGAAGGGGACGACGGGGAGGCAGACCGACTTGAAGAAGGTGGCTGGAGGTGACCGGGGAAGCGACGTCGACGGCTATCCCGAGCTCGAGCTGAAGCTTGGTCGGTACATGGCGGGCAGGTCGACGACGAAGCGTGTGGAGCTTACCTAGGCGGCGGCGAGGCAGGTCGAGGAGGGGGATCGGTCGAGGAGGAACCCTAGGGCGCGGGGGACATGTTATATAGGGCTAGCGACGCTTCTCCGGCTGTCAGATCAACCGGACGTCGACGTGGCGCATCTGGATGCTCTGCCGTAAAGGAGCTTGACGATCCTCCTGTACGTATGGGCTGCCTGGGCTGTGGTTGGAGCGGCTGCTGTGCTCTGTTGGGCTGCAGGTGAGGGGAAAGCCCAGGTAAGGAGAGGTAAGTCCCCCTTCTCATTTCCTTCCATTTTCTGATTATTTAAATAACCAGCTGAAGAAACGATAAAGGCCAGTGGACTAGGAGAGGCATTTGGAAATTATGAAAATATTCCCAAGCTCCTAGAATTATCCACTATTTGAATAAATTGCATTGGGCATTTTTAGAGGTAGAAAAATAAAACAAGTTTGAATAAAATTCAAAGTTGGAGCATTTTTGAACCTAACCAAAACACATTCAAATGAGCTGCAATTTGGCAGAGAGGCTAGGTGCATAGTGTTAGAATATTGGGGAAAAGATGAACATTTATGGTGGAGGCAAAATGGCACTCGCAAAGAATGGAAGGAAAAGGTAAGGAAGGAGAAGTCATGGTGCAATGGTTTGAAAGGGGTACAAGGGTCATGCCCATGATGCTCATGGCAACAACATGAATGACAAAATGCAACATGGCAAGCACAAAGCTATGCTTGATATGACCAAGATGCAACATGAGATGGCATGAGATGAATATGCACTATATGATGATGACATATGATGGCTAAAAGGAATATGACAAGAAGCACAAATGCAATAAGAGCAGGAAAGCATGGCAATAAAAGAATAAAACACATAACCAAACAAGATGAGGCCAAGCATGACAAAACCCACAAGAATTGGATGAAGGTCAAGTTGATATATTGTCAAAATGGGACATGTTACATCTGGGGTGTTACAACTCTCCTCCACTACAAGAGGATCTCGTCCCGAGATCTAGGACTGAAAGAACTCCGGATATTCGGAACGGAGGTGATCCTCGCGCTCCCAGGTGGCTTCTCGGTCGGAATGGTGTGACCACTTCACTTTCAGGAATTTGATTGACTTGTTGCGAGTCTTGCGCTCGGTTTCTTCAAGAATAGCAACGGGGTGCTCATGATAAGAAAGATCTTCTTGGAGGTCGATTTCTTCGAAGTTGATAGTGCGCTCAGGAGTCTTGAAGCACTTGCGAAGCTGTGACACGTGAAACACATCGTGCACGTTTGCAAAGTTGGATGGAAGCTCAAGTTGATAGGCGAGATCGCCTCTTTTGCCAATGATCTTGAAAGGACCCACATATCTAGGGGCAAGCTTCCCTTTGATACCGAAGCGACGAGTGCCTTTCATTGGAGAGACGCGGAGGTAGACATGGTCTTCGATTTCAAAAGCCAAGTCATGGTGCTTGCTATCATAGTAACTCTTTTGGCGCGATTGCGCGGCTTTGAGATTCTCTCGAATGACTTTGCACATTTCTTCGGCTTCTGTGATCAAGTCGTTGCCAAGAAGTTGGCGTTCACCTGTCTCAGACCAATTGAGAGGAGTACGGCACTTTCTGCCATAGAGAATTTCGAATGGGGCCTTACCCAAACTCGCTTGGAAGCTGTTGTTGTAAGAGAACTCGGCATATGGAAGACAATCTTCCCACTTCATACCGAAAGAGATGACACAAGCCCTGAGCATATCTTCAAGGATTTGATTGACTCGCTCGACTTGGCCACTTGTTTGAGGATGGAAAGCTGTGCTGAAACGAATGTTGGTGCCCATGGCCGCCTGAAAGGAGTCCCAGAACTTAGAAGTGAAGATGCTTCCACGATCTGAAGATATCAAATGTGGAATGTCGTGCAAGGAGACAATTCTGGAGGTGTATAGCTCTGCCAGCTGAGCTGCTGTGATAGATTCTTTGATAGGGAGAAAATGAGCCACTTTGGTAAGCTTGTCAATGACAACGAAGATAGCATCATTTCCACACTTGGACTTAGGAAAACCAGTCACGAAGTCCATCTCGATATGGTCAAACTTCCATTCTGGAATAGCAAGAGGTTGGAGGAGACCAGCTGGTCTTTGGTGTTCTGCTTTCACTCTTCTGCAGACATCACATTCATTCATGAATTGAGCAATCTCTCGCTTCATTCGAGTCCACCAATATGACTGCTTGAGGTCATGGTACATCTTTGTACTTCCAGTATGAATGGATAGGAGGGAATTGTGTGCCTCATTCATGATGGCTTTTCTCAGATCATCTTTTGGAACCACAATGCGATCCTCGAAGAAAAGAGTATCTTTGTCATCCAAGCGATAGCACTTGTATTTAGGAATGCCCTTGTCAATACCACGTTTCACCTTCTTTACCATGGTATCCAGGAGTTGTGCCTCACGAATTTGATCTTCCAAAGTAGGAGAGACTATGAGGTTGGCAAGAAAGCCTTGAGGAACAACTTGAAGATTCAGCTTGCGGAAGGCTTCACAGAGATCCGGTTGAAACGGCTTGAGAATTAGACTGTTGCAATAAGCCTTTCTGCTCAGAGCATCTGCAATCACATTCGCCTTGTCAGGAGTATATTCAATACTCGGATTGTACTCTTCAATCATTTCGACCCATCGAGTTTGCCTGAGGTTTAGGTTTGGTTGAGTGAAGATATACTTGAGGCTCTTGTGATCGGTGAAAATGTCCACTTGCCTTCCCAATAAGAGATGTCTCCAAGTTATCAATGCATGGACAACTGCCGCCAACTCAAGATCGTGAGTGGGGTAGTTCTTTTCGTTGGGCTTCAACTGACGAGAGGTATAGGGCACAACTTTCTTCTCTTGCATCAACACAGCACCGAGACCTTGAAGGGAAGCATCACAGAATACTTCGAATGGTTTGGATTCATCAGGAGGAATCAAAACAGGAGCTATGACTAGCTTCTCTTTGAGGGTGTTGAAAGCAACGTCGCACTCAGGCGTCCAGACATACTTGACATGCTTCCGGAGGAGGTTGGAAAGAGGCTTGGCAATCTTAGAGAAGTTCTCAACGAATCTTCAGCAATAGCTTGCAAGACCAAGAAAACTGCGGAGCTGCTTGACATTCTGAGGAGGTTCCCAATTCACAACTGCAGAAACCTTTGCGGGATTAACAGCAATTCCCTTGGCGGAGATGATATGGCCAAGGTAAAGAACTTCATCAAGCCAGAACTCACATTTGGAAAACTTCGCATAGAATTGATGCTCTCTGAGCTTGTCGAGCACCAATCGCAAATGTTTGGCATGATCCTGCTTATTCTTGGAGAAGACCAAAATATCATCGAGATACACCAAAACAAATTCATTGGTGTAGGGGTTGAAGATAAAGTTCATCATGCGGGAGAACGTTGGAGGAGCATTGATAAGACCGAAAGACATGACAGTATATTCATAAGAACCATAGCTTGTTCTGAATGCTGTCTTGGGAATGTCTTGTTCACGAATGTGAATCTGATGATAACCCATACAAAGGTCAAGCTTGGAGAAGACTTTAGCCCCTTTGAGTTGCTCGAAAAGCTCATTGATGTTGGGAAGTGGATACTTGTTCTTGATTGTCTTCTTGTTCAATGGACGGTAATCGACGCAAAGTCGGTCCGTGCCATCCTTCTTCTGGACAAAAAGAACTCCACAACCCCATGGGGAAGAACTCGGTCTGATCAAACCCAGACGCTCTTGTTCATCGAGCTGCTTCTTCAATTCCTTCAGCTCCTTGGGTCCAAGCTTGTATGGACGCTTGCAAACGGGTTCAGTTCCAGGTTCAAGATCAATAACGAACTCGACTGGCCGATGAGGAGGCATACCCGGAAGCTCTTCTGGAAAGACATCTTGGTACTCACAAACGACTGGAATTTGAGAAATAGCATCCAACTCGCCCTTCTCATTGAGAGAAAACAACCGAA
>NC_057801.1:685485305-685485903 GCF_018294505.1 Triticum aestivum | reverse complement strand
GGTTTCATCACGAGCGGCATAGATGATAACATCCTCAGAAGGGTGTGTCAATTGAATTTGCCTGGCAGCACAATCAAGCTGAGCCTTGTGCTTAGAAAGCCAGTCCATCCCAAGAATAAGATCAATATCAGAATCGCCAAGAACAACTGGAGAAGACAGAAATTTATAGTCGCCCATCTGGATGGAAACATCAGGAGCAACTAAACTGGAAGTCATAAGTCTTCCCGGAGAAACAACTTGCATGACTTTGGACAAGACCTCTGTGCCCACATTGTGCTCGGATGCAAATGGGTATGACATGAAAGAATGCGATGCACCAGTATCAAATAAAACTTTAGCAGGAATATCATTAACTGGAAGATTACCGATGATCACATCTGAAGAATCCTCTGCCTGAGCTGCATTCAACATGTTGACCTTTGCAAACTTGGAATTATGCTTGACCACTGCATTGCTTGAAGATCTCACAGGAGGAGGAGGAGGAAGGCGCCTTTGATTTAAGCATTTGTTCGCGTAGTGACCTTTTTGCTGGCACTTGTTGCAAGTCACTTCTAAGAGCGGACGATGATAAGGAGCATTCGACTTTGAAGCTTGAGGC
>NC_057801.1:685442915-685485295 GCF_018294505.1 Triticum aestivum | reverse complement strand
ATCTCACAGGAGGAGGAGGAGGAGGAAGGAGCCTTTGATTTAAGCATTTGTTCGCGTAGTGACCTTTCTGCTGGCACTTGTTGCAAGTCACTTCTGAGAGCGGACGATGATAAGGAGCATTCGACTTTGAAGCTTGAGGCTGAGACTTGTTCTGATAGCTTGGGTTGGGTGGGTGGGAAGATCCACGACCACCTGAGTTCTTCTGTAGGTAAGGCTGACGAAACGGAGGAGGAGGAAGATAAAACTTCTGCTTCTTAGCTGCCACTTGTGAGGAAGAAGAAGATTGCACTGCATCTCTGATTCTCTTCTTAGAAGCCTCACACTTGAGCTGAGCACCTTCTTGCTTGAGTGCCATATTGTAGAATTGATCAAACTGAGTAGGCTCAATAAGAACGAGAGCTAACTGCAGATCCTCTCTAAGGCCACCTCTGAACTGATAGATCATACTCTTCTCATCTGGAACATCTTGCTTAGCAAAGCGAGCAAGTTTCTAAAACTGCTTGTTGTATTCGTACACTGACATGTTGCCTTGCTTGAGATTGCGGAACTCCTCACGCTTGCTCTCAACAACACTGGTAGGAATATGGTGAGCTTTAAAGTCCCGACAGAAATCAGTCCAAGTAATCACTCGACCACCTCTGGAATCCTTGTATTGCTGGAACCAATCAGCTGCCTGATCCTTGAGCTGAAAAGAAGCGAACTTGACATAGTCCTCAGGCCTGACATTGCTGCATTCAAAATGCTTGTTGATATCCACGAGCCAATCATCGGCGTCTGTGGCCTTGACACAGTAGCTGAAAGACTTCGGCTGATTTGCAAGGAATTGGTTGAGGGTAGGAAAATGAGGCTGATGATTGAACTGCCCTTGACCTTGATTCCCTTGGTTGCCTTGGCCTTGGTTGCGCTCTTGCATGAGCTGGATCATCATCTGAGCATGAGCGTTAGAGGCTGCCATCAAAGCTTGCCATGCCTCCGGAGGCGGAGGTGGAGGTGGAGGGTTCGCCTGACTCCCATCATTGTGTTCCGGATTCTAACGCGTTGGCGGAGCCATCCTGAAGAGGGTGACATCCGTTAGCATCTTGATAGACAAATAGACAAGTTGAATCAACGGATAGAAATTGCAACATATAGTCTTCACAATAAACATTCGAACAAAGATGAACGAATGAATTCCAAAGTAAACATCACACGTCCATAAAGGTGAGAAGCCACTTGAATAGAGATTGATGAATGAAATAAACAAAGTACAACTGGAACAAATAAGTGGTAAGGATTACCCAATCACAATCCAAATATCTGCGGGAAGAAATGCTAGAGCTACTTGAATCCCACCTATAAACTCCCGAAACTTTCTGGTTATGCAATCTGGTGTTGGGGATACAGGGGAAGCACAATATCTCACCCAAACTAACAATCCCTACATCCAGCTGTATCCATCCGTCAACACATAACCAAGGAACCTTCGGAAATCGTGTACCTCAACCTTCGAAAAGTATCCGTTATACGAGTTATGGCAATACTCTCGAGCTCGCCCCAGTACTGGGTTATCGGGGTTATCTCACCAACAACTGCATAAGAGAGATTTTCGATGTCGGCAAATCTCAGGTATTCCAGAACTGCAACGATAAAATTGTGACGACAACACCTGGGAGCTCAACTCCCCGGGACACTTCCACAACCCCTAAATGTCAGGAGGCACCAAGAACAATGTTCTCGTCACAAAACCATCGGAACGATTCCAAGATACCCGCGTGATCCTAAATTTTTTTTAGTGAAATTTGAGAAGAGGAAAGTCAAAACATCTACGTCAGGAGACCTCACTAGAGCGACGAAGGGACTGAGGAGTAAAAAGAATCCTACTCTCCGATATATATAATCCTAAGACTCAAAACATTTTTGTTCTAGACTCAACATCGCCAGCAAACAATCAAGCAGGGGCTCCTAAGTCGAGGATGGCTCTGATTACCAACTTGTAACACCCACGATGCGGCTATATCTCCCACGTGTCGAAGCACGACTTAGAGGCATAACCGCATAGTGGTTTTGTCGCAAGAAGGGTCATCTTCACACAATCCCATGTAATGAACAAGAATGGGATACGAGAGTTGGCTTAGAATCGCCACTTCACACAATACATAAATTAAGATCATACATCATTCAAATACACTCATAGACCGGCTACGGTCAAGTTCAAATGAAAAGAAGACAACCCCAAATGCTAGATCCCCGATCGTCCCGACTGGGCACCTCTACTGATCATCTGGAAACGATACATAGTAACGACCAAGGGCCTCATCAAATTCCCACTTCAGCTCAGTTGCGCCATCTGCGCCAGTATCCTCGGCACCTGCATCTGTTTTGGTAGAATCTGTGAGTCACGAGGACTCATCAATCTCACACCCGCGAGATCAAGACTATTTAAGCTCATAGGAAGGAAAAGTGTAATATGGTGGAGCTGCGGCAAGCACTAAGCATATATGGTGGCTAACATACGCGAATGAGAGCGAGAAGAGAAGCAACGCATCGGTCGAGAAGCTAGAAGCGATCAAGAAGTGATCCTGAAACTACTTACGTCAAGCATAACACAAACCGTGTTCACTTCCCGGACTCCGCCGAGAAGAGACCATCACGGCTACACACTCGGTTGATGTATTTTAAAGAGGTCAAGTGTCAAGTTATCTACAACCGGACATTAACAAATTCCCATCTGCCTCATAACCGCGGGCACGGCTTTCGAAAGATTATATACCCTGCAGGGGTGTCCCAACTCAGCCCATCACAAGCTCTCACGGTCAACGAAGGAATAGACCTTCTCCCGGGAAGACCCGATCAGTCTCGGAATCCCGGTTCGCAAAACATTTCGACAATGGTAAAACAAGACCAGCAAAACCGCCCGATGTGCCGACAAATCCCGATAGGAGCTGCACATATCTCGTTCTCAGGGCAACACCGGATGAGACATCCTACAAGTAAAACCAACCCTCAAGTTTCCCCGAGGTGGCCCCGTAGTCTACTCAGTTCGGACCAACACTCGAAGGAGCACTGGCCCGGGGGGGTTAAAATAAAGATGACCCTTGGGCTCGTGAAAACCCAAGGGAAAAGGGCTTAGGTGGCAAATGGTAAAATCAAGTTTGGGCCTTGCTGGAGGAGTTTTATTCAAAGCAAACTGTTAAGGGGGTCCCATAAATCACCCAACCGTGTAAGGAACGCAAAATCAAGGAACATAACACCGGTATCACGGAAACTAGGGCGGCAAGAGTGGAACAAGTCACCAGGCATAAGGCCGAGCCTTCCACCCTTTACCAAGTATATAAGGTGCATTAATATAAACAGGAGATATTGTGATATCCCAGAATAATCACGTTCCGACCTGGAACAAACTTCATCTTCACCTGCAACTAACAATGCTATAAGAGGGGTTGAGCAAAAGCGGTGACATAGCCAGACAAAGGGTTTGCTAGGACAGGATGGTTAGAGGTTTAACATGGCAATAGGTAGGCATGGTAAACAATGACAGGTAGGCTAACATAGCGAAAGAGCGAGTACTAGCAAGCAAAGATAGTAATGATTTCGAAGGTATGATCATCTTGCCTGCAAGGTTCTCAGAGTTGTCGAAGGCTGGATCCTTGTAAGCGTACTCAACAGGTTCCTCATTCACGTACTCGTCTCCCGGCTCTACCCAAAGCAAGAACACAAGCAAGGAACCACAATAAATCACGGTGCAAATGCACAAGCAACATGATGCAATACATGTCACGATATGCGAGATGTGATGTGCAATGCGTATGCGTGCTTTGGAAGGAAAGATGATGAACAAGGCATCAACTTGGCAAACCAAGTATGCCGCTGGAAAGATGAGATGATTTCGGTTGAAATCGATATAAAGATCACCGGATTCGGGTGCACGGTTTTCAAATGACAAGCACGACAAGATATGATGCAAACAGCAACATGGCCACTTGGATGCAAAGTATGAATAAGCTATAGCACCCAAACATATGAACAAGATGCATAGCAGAAACAGATTCATCATGGCATCTCTACAGGCTTGATCAACTCATTACCAGGCATGTCATGGCATGGAATAAGTACTAGTATGAAGTAGGCATGACAATGTAGCTACTCAAGTGCAAAACAAACAACTAGCATATTTGCATGAACAAGCACATAAGAGACCAAACAACAATAAGAAGTGAGATGGCATGATTATGAACTTGCTCAAATGCATAAACTAATGCCACCAATGGATTGGTGGGATTTTTCTACCCCCAAAACATATATAATATGTTAGGGTTGCTGTAGAAAAATCATCACAAATGCACAAAGATACAACCTGCCCTAAATGATAACCTCAGCATATGCCAAAACTGGCATATTCTGAAATGGAATAAAACAGAAATCCTGCGGGGAAAACTAGGTGCACCCAAGCTGTACCCAGATGTTAGGCTGACTGGTAGGGCCGTGGGCCACGTGGCTGGGTGTGTGTATGACACGAGGGGCCAAGGCGTCAGTGTCACAGGGAAAAGAAAATGCCCAGCAAAAATATGCAGAGCCTAGGACTCGAACCCAGGTCTCCTAGGTAGGAAAGAGGCAGGCTAACCAGTGCGCTAGAGGGAGGTGTGTGTACCCAGAGAGGCGCCTGGCTCCTTTTGAACCAGGGCCAAAAGGCCGAGCCTTTGGCGTTGGCAACACAGAAATCACCGGCGCCTGCGTTGATGAGCGAGAAGGCGACGGCTTGCGATGCAGAGCAGCAGCGGGCCTGCGGGAAGTGCAAGGGAGTGCGGTTGTAGTGGCGCGCTTGCAAACGCTCGAGCAGGAGCAGACGAGCTCGCGGAGCGCAAGCCGCGTGTGCGTGGACGAGAGCAGGCAGAGGCAAAACACGAACTTGCCGTGCTGCCATGGTGGCTGTGGCATGCGGGAATGGCGTGCATGTGCGTTCATGCATGCGGAGCTGAGCGCGCATGTGGTAACGGGGAGAGCGTGTGTGCCCGTGCAGCAGCAAAACATGCGCAACTAAAACTACAGAGATCGATAGAGCACCGAGAGCACGGGAAAGATTGAATCGAAGCAGCACCTACGGTGATCTATTGACGACAGGAAGGAGCAGGGATGAAGTTGGGTATACCTCCTTACCCAAGGACAAGTATACGGCGACGGAGTCGAGCCTGCGGCGACGCAGACAAGCTCTGAACCTGGCGAGGCTGCTGTCCGCAAAGTAGAGGAAGCAGAGGAAGAGCCAGGCGCGGAACTTGGCATCTGCGTCGGCGATGTAGTGGAAGCAGCGGACGAAGGGGACGACGGGGAGGCAGACCGACTTGAAGAAGGCGGCTGGAGGTGACCGGGGAAGCGACGTCGACGGCTATCCCGAGCTCGAGCTGAAGCTTGGTCGGTACATGGCGGGCAGGTCGACAGCGAAGCGTGTGGAGCTTACCTAGGCGGCGGCGAGGCAGGTCGAGGAGGGGGATCGGTCGAGGAGGAACCCTAGGGCGCGGGGGACATGTTATATAGGGCTGGCGACGCTTCTCCGGCCGTCAAATCAACCGGACGTCGACGTGGCGCATCTGGATGCTCTGCCATACAGGAGCTTGACGATCCTCCTGTACGTATGGGCTGCCTGGGCTGCGGTTGGAGCGGCTGCTGTGCTCTGTTGGGCTGCAGGTGAGGGGAAAGCCCAGGTAAGGAGAGGTAAGTCCCCCTTCTCATTTCCTTCCAGTTTCTGATTATTTAAATAACCAGCTGAAGAAACGATAAAGGCCAGTGGACTAGGAGAGGCATTTGGAAATTATGAAAATATTCCCAAGCTCCTGGGATTATCCACTATTTGAATAAATTGCATTGGGCATTTTCAGAGGTAGAAAAATAAAACAAGTTTGAATAAAATTCAAACTTGGAGCATTTTTGAACCTAACCAAAACACATTCAAATGAGCTGCAATTTGGCAGAGAGGCTAGGTGCATAGTGTTAGAATATTGGGGAAAAGATGAACATTTATGGTGGAGGCAAAATGGCACTCGCAAAGAATGGAAGGAAAAGGGAAGGAAGGAGAAGTGATGGTGCAATGGTTTGAAAGGGGTACAAGGGTCATGCCCATGATGATCATGGCAACAACATGAATGACAAAATGCAACATGGCAAGCACAAAGCTATGCTTGATATGACCAAGATGCAACATGAGATGGCATGAGATGAATATGCACTATATGATGATGACATATGATGGCTAAAAGGAATATGACAAGAAGCACAAATGCAATAAGAGCAGGAAAGCATGGCAATAAAAGAATAAAACACATAACCAAACAAGATGAGGCCAAGCATGACAAAACCCACAAGAATTGGATGAAGGTCAAGTTGATATATTGTCAAAATGGGACATGTTACATCTGGGGTGTTACACTGCCATAGTCGAACCCGGCCCGGGGACTACTGTAGCCGGCCCAGGGACTGCACCAACACAGCAGGCGGCAGACGACTCCAACTCCTCACAACCCAGCCCGCCCACCCTGGTTGAAGTAGCCGTTTTGGCGATAGAAGAAGTCACAGCTCCATCATGGTCCCAGCCCATCCTCCACTTCCTGATAAATGGAGAGCTGCCGACTGACGAGATCTCGACAAGACAAGTCCAACGTCGAGTCGGAGCATACACAATAATGAATCGAGAGCTTGTTAGGCTAGTGTTACTGGAGTCTTCCAGCGCTGCGTCGAGCCAGAGAAAGGCGTAGCAATCCTCGAAGACATCCACCAAGGCGAATGCGGACACCATGTTGCCTCAAGGGCACTCGTCGCCAAAGCTTTCCGCCATGGATTCTTTTGGCCCACTGCTTTGGAGGATGCCAAGGAGTTAGTCAAACACTGCAAAGGGTGCCAAATCTTCGGTTCCAAGCAACACCTGCCGGCTTCTGCACTCAAGACCATCCCCCTCACTTGGCCCTTTGCCGTCTGGGGGATGGACATGGTAGGCCCATTCAAGACGGCGCGCGGCGGCATGACACATCTGCTTGTCATCATGGACAAATTTACCAAGTGGATTGAAGCAAAGCCGATCAAGAAACTGAATGGGCCGACTGTCGTGACATTCATTGCAGACATTACAACCCGGTATGGAGTACCACACAGCATCATCACCGACAATGGCACGAATTTTGCCAAGGGAGCACTGGCACGTTTCTGCGCGACACAGGGCATCCGACTGGACTTAGCGTACGTTGCCCACCCGCAGTCAAACGGCGAAGTCGAGCGAGCAAACGGCCTCATCCTCGCCGGCATCAAGCCCCGACTGGTCGTGCCGCTGGAGCGTTCGGCCAGCTGCTGGCTCGACGAGCTACTGGCCGTCCTTTGGAGTCTGCGCACTACCCCGAACAAGTCAACCGGCTTCACCCCTTTCTTCCTTGTATATGGTGTCGAGGTTGTCATCCCAACTGACATCGAGTTCGACTCACCTCGGATCACCATGTACACGGAGGCGGAGGCCAAGGAAGCACGAGAAGACGACGTCGACTTGCTGGAAGAAAGCCGGCTGTTAGCCCTCAGCCGGTCCGCCATCTACCAGCAGGGTCTACGCCATTACCATAGTCGGAGGGTCATTTCAAGATCTTTCCAAGAGGGTGATCTTGTGCTCCGGCTGATCCAGTGAACAGTCGGCCAACACAAGCTCTCGGCCCCTTGGGAAGGCCCCTTCGTCATCAGCCGGGCTCTAGGCAACGAATCCTACTACCTGATCGACGCGCAGAAGCCGAAGGCACGCAAGAGAGATGATTCCGGCAAGGAGTCATAGCGACCATGGAACGCCAATCTTCTCCGAAGATTTTACAGTTAAAATGCAGTATGTACCACGCTACCTTTTGTATTAAGTATGAGACAACAGGCTCCCCGAGAAGTTCTCGGGGACTACTCTCTTTTATCTATGAATGCCGGGTATCATACCCATGGTTACGTCACTACATTCATTTTTTCATCCGGCACCGGGTTCGACTAGTCGGCCCGGGGACTTGCCGCCTTCAGTTATGTCCAAGTTCTACCTGTAGTCAGACAAGTAATGTGCCGGCACCCAAGCCCTCTCTTGTGAAAGTCGCAGCTCGAAGAATCGGCTGTCCGACTAGCAAGAGCCAAAGGCGGAAAGGGGGCCCACATGAAAAACGGCTAAGGACTAACGAACTTACATAACGCAAGCCGGCTCCCCCCCCTACCCGCCAACCGGCTGTCGAAGCAGCCGGTTGGCCGGCTTCCCTTCTTACTCTGCTACAAATCTAAGAAAGCTTGAGTACTTGCCCTCCTAGACGGCCAATTCCTTACCCGGCCACAGACTGCAGAGCAGCTGTCCAGCTGGGAAAGGCGGCGACCAAAGGAGGGCGGCAAAGGAAAACAACCCAAAGATAAAAAGCAAGTAGGAATGGAAGCCAAGCACATGCATAATTATATTTACACAAAAGGCCTTCGAGAGGCCGGCATTCAACAAAGTTTGAATACACCCCCAGTGGGTGGAATTGCGCAAATTTAATAAAAGTTGTTCAAAGAGTGACAAGCAGGAAAGTGAAAACGGCGAGTCAAGCCCAGGGAGCAACTGGGGCGTCGGGCAGATCGGTGGAGATGGCGGTGTCGGCTGGAGGAGTGGCCGGCTGGCGAATCTCGGCCTGATCGTCACCTGCGGCAGGCGGTGCATTAGCACGCGCCTCGTTGCTGGAGGCACGATCAGGCTGAAGTTGGCTGGCTGCTTCACCATCCGGCACAACGTCTTCACCATCTTCCTCCTCCTCCTCTTCGCCCTCGTCGCTGGAGTCGATCTCCTCTTGCGAGTCTTCACCGTCGGCCGGGTTCAGCCCGAACCATTCCTCTGGCTGCGCGACGCCGTCTTTGTTTACCTCAGGAGCAAAGGCGCTGGGGTCGGTGAAGTCGGCGATTGTCGAGGCACGCTGGATGATAGCCGGCCGCACCGCCTCCAACTCCTCGTCAGCCTCCTGCGGCCAGGTGTGCAGCTGGTCCAAGTTCAGCCCAGGATACCAAGCCCGGACGAACTCCAGCGCCCGTCGAGCACCGGACCGCGCTGCTGAAGCCTTCCAGGCCTCGAGGTGGCCGACTGCCACCTCCAGACAGTCGGCAGTACGACTGAGGGTGCGGGGAATCACCTCGCCAGGCCAGAGGGCGTCCAGTACCTGCGCTCCAGCACACTGAAGCCGGCGGAGCATGCGTTAGGCCGGCTGGAGGCGGGCTTGGATCGTTAGAAGCTGCTCCTCAAGCGACCGGTCGGTGTCCGGTGCGACCTCAACCCCAGCTTGCCGCCGGGCCTCACGGTGAGCTTCGATGGCTTGGTTGGCAGTGATGGAGTAGCCGGGGAAATATTCTTCACAAAGAAGAAAGAAACAAAGCAAGTCAGAAGATAAACCGGATTACAAGGACAGGCAAAGAGGTGAAGAAGAAGGCAGCCTACCGTCAATCAAATCCTCCAGCCGGCCGTAGCCTTTGCTCAGAGCCTGCCTCGCCTCGGCCCAGCTCGCCGCCTCGGTCTCATACTCGGCTTTGAGGGCGACCTCGCTGTCTTGCGCCGCCTTCAGGGCCGCCTTGTGGCTCTCCTCCTGGTCGGCCAGTTTCTTGGCCAGACGATCACGCTCCTGAACCAAGGCATTGAACTCGCCCTCCCTGGTGCGAAGGGCGGTCTGGGCCACGCCCAGCTGCTGCCTCAAGTCGGCATTGGCTCCTGCCAATAACAAGAAGAAGAAATTAAGAAAGAAGTCGGCAAGAAAGATCCGACCTGACTGCTCAGCAGTCGGCCCGAATCTCGGGGACTACACCCAGTGGGTGCGCTGACGCGCCCCCACATGAGATAAAAAGACAAAGCACTGATGCCGGCTCTCCGTCAGACCGGCTGCTTTCTGGTTCATCTCTCGGGCCTGGGAGTTGAAGGTAGCGGCGTGGAGGTTGTGATAATCCTGCAAATAGGACGAAGGTGCGAGCAAGAAGAAGTCATTAAACCAAAGTCTTCTGAGAAGTTCCAAGCCGCCTGCTCAGCGGCCGACTTGGAACTCGGGGACTACACCCAGTGGGTGCGCTGATGCGCCCCCACGATAGTAATCAAGAGCAAGAAAACTCACCCGAATGACCGACCGCGTCGTGAGAAACTCTTGGGTACATTGCTTCAGCGCGGTGGCCTGAGCCTAAAGCCGGCTACGAACATCCTGCGCTGCCAGATTCAGCGCTGATGTCCCACCGCCCGGCGTCCACCCTGGCGAGCTGGCGCTGGCCGTCTCCAGGTCGTGCGACAACGAGCTGGAGCCGGCGGCCCTCTGCGGGTCCGGCTCTGAAGACGCCCTCCCCGCACGCTGACGAGTCGGCGACAAGACCACAAGATCCGCCCTTGCAGTCGGCTCGCCCCCAGTCGGTTGCTCAGGCTGCACCTCGGGCTGGCCGCCTTGGCCTGTCCCGGCCGACGGAGGTGGCACCACCTCTCCCTCCGGGACGACTACGTCACCCCCTCCCTCTTCATCGCCGGCGGGTCGCGGCCGGTTTCCTCCGGCGGGGGCACCGGGATTTCGGGGGCCACGGTGCGGAGGGGGATGACGAGTTGCGGAGGCTGGCAATGCAGGGCCTCCGCAGCCCCCTCTGCGGCCTCGGCCTCTGCCTGGGCCTTGGCCGCTGCGTCGGCCTGCGCCTCAGCCAACTCCGTCGTCGTCTCCTGAGCCGCCTCGGTGGCGGCTACCCTCCGCTCCTCCACCTCCCGCTCCTCCCGCGCCTCCCACGCATTCCGCTCCGTCGCCGCTTGGAGCTCGGCACGAGGGTCTACATGGTGGGAACTCGCAGATCCTTCCGCCCCGCCAACTATGGAGGCGGCGGTAGTCCGCTCAAGAGAAAGCGGAGCCCTGTTGATAAAACAAGAAGAGACTTAGAAGAACATCGACTGCAGAAAGAAAGAAAGGCGTGCGAGAATCAATATTTACGCCGAAACCGCCTGCGGCTGCTTCACCACCTTGCGGAAGCGGGCCACCTTCACGGCCGCCTCATCCCACTTGGTCGCCGCCGTGGAACCCTTGGGCTTCTTCGGCCGCCCGCCGATGACAGTCGGCGCTGCCCCGTGCAGCCGGCCCGCCGGAAGGGCCGGCACCTTGATGGTCGGACGACGGCTGGCGGCGCGGATTAGGGTCGGCTCGTCATCGTCAGGCCAGTCATCAAAGCCAGCGGTGAACCCGGAGCCGCCTGTCTCGCTGCCTCCTCCTACCGCGTCGTCGTCTAGGGCGGCCGCCCCCAAGTCGGGGTCGTCGAGGTCGTCTACCACGTGGTCAGGGGCGAACTCGCGTTCCGCCCCCGCGGTCCCGGCCAAAGGATGAAGGAGGGGGTTCTGATTAAAAAACAAGCCGACTGGTCAGAGGCCGACCAGAAAGAATTCGGCAACAAGAAAAAAGTAAAAGAAAGAAAGCTTACCACAAGCGAGGGTTGGCACGAGAATACGGCTCCTTGCCATACTGCCACTCCTCGGTGAGCTTGCAGTTGGCGATGTAGTTCACCATGTAAGATACCTCGTCATGAGGCATCTCCCTGGTGCTCAGCCAGCTTGGATTGAAGCGGCTGCTCATCTGGCAGATTAGATGAGGGCGGCCTTGGAGCGGGAGTACCCGGCGCTCGACAAAGGCGGCTATCAAGTTGGACCCAGTCAGACGCTCCGACTGGATCAGCACCCGAAGTCGGGCGACGGCACCAGCTCCAGTCGGCGTCAGTGACCTAGTCCAAAAGGACCACAAGGGCTGCCTCCCAGGCGGCGGGCTGGCTACGTAAGCCAGCAAGTTGACGTAGTCGCCGTGTGGAGAGACATTCTTCACGTAAAAATAGGATTTTTGCCCGAGCTTCACCAACTGGATCAGTGCGATGGACGGGCTGCGGATCTCCGGATGGAGATGAAGGCGGCGCATGGAGCCGGCACGCCTGCGACGACCGTGCCAAGCTTGGACTGGAAGAACTCCCCCCAGAGCTCGATGGTGGGGAGGACGCCGAGGAAACCTTCGCACAGCGTGACGAAGGCCGACAGCAGCACCACCATGTTGGGAGTAAGGTGGTGCAGCTGAAGATGGTAAAAATCAAGAAACGAGCGGAAGAAGCCGCTCGCGGGAAGGCCGACGCCGCGCAGGCAGTGCGAGTAGAAGATCACTCGCTCTCCCTCCTCCGGCGCCGGCGAAACCTCCCTCGCCAGTGCGAGACAGACCCGCACGAGATCTTCGCCCGGCAACCGCCACGTCTTGCGGAGGAAGTCGATGTGGTCGTCGCGGACGTTGGAGCCGTCCCAGGAGCTCAATGTCGGGGCCATGGCGACGCAAGGGCGATGGAGAGCGCGGCGACGGAGAACTCGCGGTGCGGTAGCGGCAAGATTGCGGCGCGCTAAGAAGAGTGGCAGGATGGTGGCGTCGCGGAGAGCCGCTGCGGCAATGGAGAGGAAGAAGAAGGTGAGGGTGGAGCGATGGCGAGTGTGCGAACGACTGCCGCTCCCCCTCCCCGCCCTTACTTATAGCCTCGTGCGACGAAGCCGAGGAGGCGAGGCACGGGGGGGTGTGGGATTAACTGCGCCCACACCCCCATGTCCCGCGATTATCGCGCCTTTACGGCGAATGGGAACTGCCGTCGGAAGACGTGCGGTCGGTTCGGGCCGCAGAAGATCCACGCACGGGCCGAGGTGTGGAAGTGGCGGGCCCCGGCCTACGGCGGCGTCCTGTCACGCGCGTGGGCTGGCAGGCCCTTCCAGCCGGAGGGTGCCACATGGCGCGCAGGCAGCGGGCGGCCAGCCCGCCGCCTGGCTAGCGCGCCAGCTGGTTCCCGCCTTCAGATTTCAAGGAAACTTCATCGAGAGGGCACGCATAAGAGAAGCCGGCTCCAAGCTGCCGGCTCTTCGGGATAGGAAGCTGTCCGAGCTTCTTGATTCCCCCTTCAGCCATGAAGCCCAATCAGCTTCAGGGACTACTGTCGGAGTAAATGACCACGGGTAGCCTAACCGGCTCCCATTGGCCCTTAGAAAAAACAACGGGCCGACCGAGCCTTGAAGCACCCGAGACGCGGGGCCGCCTTCCTCCGGCCGGCTATCTCACAGGCCAGCTATCGGAAGGCGGCCCGGCCCTAAACTCTCTTGGAGGACGCCACATTAGGGACGACTCCAAGAAGCCGGCCACGGAAAGACCGACTCCAAGAAGCCGGCCCAAGAGAATTGACTCCAAGAGGCCGGCCCCAGGCAGGCGGCCAGGGGCCGTGCCCTAAAGGTCTGCACCCCCCATAACGATGATGGGACGGGGCGTGCCAACAGTGGACCCTGTCGCCCCCGAATCCTGGAGCATGCATGGCTAAAGTACGTCGTACGGGACAGCCATCACCCGTCCGGCGTGGCACTGTTGCCATGCTGATCATGACGCCCTCCCCTACGGGCTGCCAGTACGGCCCGTGGGTGGCGGGCCCCTTCGATCAGAGAGACGCCTGAAGGTGGCCTGGCCTCCCCCAGCCGGCCTGAGGCATGGCCGGCTTCCTATAGCCAGCTTTACTGCCCTCCTCGGGGCGCGTGCACCATTAAGGAGACAAGACGAGGTAAAGCTATAGTGAGAGTCCACAAGGCGGCAGCACTGTAGCCATGCTTACCTCGACAAAGCCCTCGTCATCAGAGGCGAGGCAAGAGTAACCAATCCCCGACAAGACCCCCAAGCGGTGGGACCGGCCTGTCGACCGATGAGCCGGCAGCCGGCGGGACCCACCAGTGGGCGGGCCCCAGCAGTCGACGGAGAAGCCGGCGGTCATAGACACTGACAGCTAGGGCCTGCGCCCAGCCGGATTACCATTGTACTCCCGGGGGGTAGGCCTATATAAATCCCCCGGGACGCCCATGCAAAGGGTTGATCTCATATAGTTTTAGACACCACTAAAGGGAGAGGAGATTGCTAGCCTTGCCCTTCTTCCTCCTTCCACCGAACAGCTCAAGGAGCCTCTTGTAGCTTCTTGTTGATCTAGTGATCATGCGGAGACCCCGCAGAGCAGGAGTAGGGGTATTATCTCCACGGAGAGCCCCCAACCTGGGTAAGATCCGCCGGCGTGCATGTTTTCGCCTTATCCCTTTTCTAGGCACCGGCGATGTCTTACTGGCTCCCACACAGATAAGCCATCCGTTGGCATATGCCGCACCTACCACCCGACAAATAGTTATAACATAGGGTGATATAGAACTAGCTCCAATTCATCAATGTAATGTAGGCATGTATTCCATAAATGGTCATACGTGCTTATGGAAAAGAACTTGCATGACATCTTTTGTCCTACCCTCCCGTGGCAGCGGGGTCCTAGCGGAAACTAAGGGATATTAAGGCCTCCTTTTAATAGAGAACTGGAACAAAGCATTAGCACATAGTGAATACATGAACTCCTCAAACTACGTGTCAGGACCCCGACTCGATGTCACATCGATCTAGCCGGTAACACCTCATATCACTTTGCGGCCTCACGCACGGTATCCCCACGGGTGTCGCCTTACCTTTGCCCGGGAACGTTTGCGCATTTTGGCTCACGTATATGATAGTGTCGCTAGCATCCATATGATAAAGAGCCCGGGCTGACATGACTAGTCGTAAACCCAAAGTGGCACAGACTTACAGGGACAGGCATCCATGACCCAGCTTCGAACGTGTCGGTCATCAGCAAGTGGGTCCGGGCTGTAGCACTGGGCTAGCAGGACTCCGGTAAACCGAGCTGTAGCGGGCTAACAGGACTCCGGTACTCAAAGCGTGACATTTCCCCGAAGGGACAGACACAGGAACGAAGAAGGACACATGCCGGCCAGCCTAAGTGTTCCAGAGCAGTAGCAAGCTACCATGGCTCAGCGGTAACACTAGGAGACATTTCCCGGTAAGAGAGGCTACTAAAGATAAACAACTAGGTAGTCAGATCCCACACATACCAAGCATTTCAATCATACACACAATATGCTCGATATGTGCAAATACAACGAAGCATCACAACATGACTCTACGACACAAGTACTTTATTTAAGGCTCAGGGAGCCTTACATAGCATACACAAAGATACGGGTCACACGACCCAGCATTCAAGTCATACAGTCATACAAACCAACAGCGGAACTAACTTGTCTGAGTACAGACAACTAGTAAAATAAAAGAGGCTTGGAAAGCCTACTATACTACGTGGTCCTTCACAAGCTCAGGGTCACCACCTGGGCCTTTAGCCTACTCGTTGATGTCAACGTCTACATAGAACCCATCAGAAGGGGTTGCAGCGTCTTCTGTAAAAAATGTAGATTATAGCAACATGAGTACAAAGGTACTCAGCAAGACTTACATCAGATCCTACATACATGCATATTATCAAGAAGGGTTGGTGGAGTTATTGCAGCAAGCCAGCTTTGACTCTTGGCTAGACTATCCTACGATACTTCAACTTGAAATGGTTTTGCGCACACGAGTCCACTACTCACCACTTCAATACACTACCGAGGATCCGCCTCCGTCTTCCTACGGAAGAGCCATCCTCGGCACTCACACTTATCTTGAGGCTTTTAGTAGTTTCCATTTACTTGTCTATGAACTGTATAGGCAACCAAGTAGTCCTTTACCGCGGATGCGGCTATTCGAATAGATCATGATAACCCTGCAGGGGTGTACTTCTTCATACATGTTTCCACCACTTAGCGTCTGCACACGACATGTGCTCGGCAGACTTCAAGCGAAAGCCGACGTGGGTGTAGACCACGACCTACCTAAACACCTAAGTCTCCAATCCAGGTTTATCGCCTATCCAGGTTCCATCCGCAGGGAGTCCGGCCGAGGTTTCCCATACGGCCCCGAACGATGTGTACAGGGTTCTCGAGATACCTAACGGGTATTCGATACACCGTGCCACGTACCTACCGCATCACAGCCCACCCCTACGGTCAGCGCTGTCCACGGCCTCCAGTAGGCTACAAACACCAGAAACTACTTGCAACTCCTGGACAGAGAGCTAGGGTGAATAAGAAGTCGAGCGGGGTCATATTTCAGGGCCCAATGCATGGTAGTAGCTGTATCTTAAATCACACATACAGATCTCAGTGCTTAAGGTCGGCTTCAATGAAACAACCCACCATGTACTCCTACATGGCCCCTCATCGATACCTTTACCAAATCGTGTTCACCACACCACTCTCATTACCGACATAATCATTTCACTCTAGCCATCACCCAGATGAACCAGACCTAACACGACTCTAAGCATAGCAGGCATAGCAAGGTAGGAACAACACATACATATGGCTCAATCAACTCCTACACATGCTAGTGGGTTTCATCTAGTTACTGTGGCAATGACAGGTCATGCAGAGGAAATGGGTTCAACTACCGTAGCACACAGCAGTTTGAAACGCGTTGTCTTAATGCAGTAAAAGAGAGCAGGAGCGAGAACATGGGATTGTATCGATATGATCAAATGGTTGGTTGCTTGCCTGATGGTTCGATGCACTGATACGGTTCTTCGTTAGGGTAATCACGGTACTCCTCGGAGGCAGAACCTGTCGCAAAGGACACCGATACACAACCATCACCAAACAATGTGCAACAATATGATGCATGCATGAAACATCGCAATATGAGTGTGTTGGGCTAATGCAACTAAAACCAAAAGGGTTTGAACAAATTTGAATCAAAGATTCAAATTTCAAACTCAAACATGGCCTTTTAAAGTGCTTTTCCTTGTTCTGCTTAAAACATCAATTTAACTTGTTTGATCATGCATGAAAATAGTACAGATGGATAGATTGGATTTTTCTGATCATTTTTCATATATAATTTGTCCAATTTGGAGTTACAGAATAAAAGTTATGAATTTTTGAAGTTTAAATAATATTCTGGAATTTCCTGATTTAAATTAAATCCAGAAATATAAATATTGCGCCAGCATGACGTCAGCATGACGTCAGTGGTCAACTGCGGCTGGCTGGGGTCAAACCTGACGTGTGGGGTCCACACGTCAGTGACAGGGGGGGTTTAACAGGGTTAATTTATTCCTAATTAGGGGTTAGTGGCGCTGGGGCCCACTGTCAGTGTCAGGGGGGGTTAATTAAGCGGTGATTAGCACTAATCTGACCACCTGGCCGACGGGGCCCACGCGTCAGTGACCCTGGGGGGGTCAAACCCCAGGTCAAACAGGTCAAACCCACCGGCGACATGACGCCGGCGGGGCCCGAGACGGCGGCGCGATGCGGAAACGCGCTACAGGGCACGGGCGAGGCCGTGCTTGGGCTCGTTGGAGAGACCTTGCTCCCGCGCGTCGAACGGTGGTGGTGGCCGTGCCTGAGGTGGCCGGTACCGACGACGGCGACGACCGTGGCGGCTGCCGGAGCTCGGTTGAGCTCGGGGTCGAGGCTACAACGGCTGCGGGGATGCGGGGTTGGCACCTACGGCTTCTACGCGGTGCGGTGAGGACGTGGGTGTGCTCGGTTGGGCGCTACGGTGACTGTGGCCACGACGGCGACGAGGCACGGCGGCGGCGAGCTTCGGAGCTCAAGGGGGCGGCAGCTACAGAAGGCTAGGGACGACGGGGCAAGGGGGAATCGAGTCAGTGGCTCACCGCGGAGCTGGAGGGATGGTTAGCGGGCTCGGGGACGTCCGGTAGCTCCCGATTCGACGGCGACGATCTCCGGTGGCCGAGGAGGGGAACGGCGACGTGGGCGGCGATGCCGGGCTTCCGGAGACCCGTGGATTGGTGGGGAGGAAGAGGGGGTCGAGGCGGAGCTCCTGAGCTCAACGGAGGGGCGAGGGGTGGCCGGAGACGGCTGCTATGGCGAACGGCGGCGATGGTGGTGTTCGGCCGTGAGAGAGGGAGCGAGGGAGAGGAGGGAGGAACCGAGGGAGAGTGAGAGAGAGCAGGGGGGAGGGCGTGGCGTCGTCCGGGGCATCGAGACGAGGAGGGGAGGGCAGGCAGGCAGGCGAGCAGGTGGCGTGGCGCGGTGGCGCGCGCGCGCGCCGGCCACACTCCCCTCCCTCTGTCGAGGACGAAGACGACAGAGGAGGGAGGCGGGCTGGGCCGCCTGCTGGCTGGGCCGGCCAGCTGGCTGGGCTGCACAGGGAGGAGGCCAGGTAAGCTTCTCCCTTTTTTAATTATTTCTGTTTTCTAATTTCTGACATTTGTTTTGATTTAAATAAAATATTAAATCATTTATTTACCTTATGCCAATTTTTGCAGGAGCTAGATATATTATTCCAGAGCTCCTTTATAATTGGCATAATATTTGGACATATATTAATATATATAACTAATATATTTCCAATGCAAATATTTATGCATTAATTCCAAATGCCCAAAATAAATACCTATGAGCTCTTAAAAATATTGGTTTGATTTTTATCTCTGTCCAATATTTTCAGAGAGCAACATGAGCATTTTCTTGGACCCTTTTGGAGAAATTTTTATTTGGATCATTTTCAAAAATGATTCTGAGGGTTTCACAAATCCCCATTTCAAATTAAATGGAAATTTAAACATGATGCACACACTCTGATGCATGACTAGCTAGGGTGTGACAACTCACCCCCACTCAAAAGAATCTCGTCCCGAGATTTGGGTTCCTCCGGGAAGAAGGCGGGATACTCAAGTCGAAGACGATCCTCCCTTTCCCAAGTTGCTTCATCCTCAGAATGGTGCGACCATTGAACTTTGAGAAACTTGATATTATGACGTCGGGTGGTACGTTCGGCCTGATCGAGGATACGAATGGGGTACTCTCGATATGTAAGATTATCTTGGAGATCAAGCGTTTCGTGGTCCACTTCACGGATAGGATCCGAGAAGCAACGCCTGAGTTGAGAAACGTGGAAGACATCGTGGACTCTGGAGAGATGCGGAGGTAGTTCCAACTGGTAGGCAACTTCTCCTCGTTTGGCGAGAATGCGAAAAGGTCCAATGTAACGAGGAGCCAATTTGCCTTTGATACCGAAACGATGGGTTCCCTTCAGAGGGGTGACCCGAAGGTAAGCCTTCTCGTCAACCTCGAAAGTCATAGCCTTATGTTTTCGGTCATATTGACTCTTTTGACGAGATTGAGCTGTTTTCAACTTTTCACGAACGATACGAACTTGTTCTTCTGCTTCCTGAATCATATCCGGGCCAAAGAATTGTCTTTCCCCGGTCTCTGACCAGTTAAGGGGTGTTCGACACCGTCGTCCATAGAGAACTTCAAAAGGGGCTTTACCCAGGCTAGATTGATAGCTGTTGTTGTAAGCGAATTCGGCAAATGGAAGGCACTTCTCCCAGTCCATTCTGAAAGAGATAACAGAGGCTCGAAGCATGTCTTCTAGAATCTGGTTGACGCGTTCCACTTGACCACTCGACTGAGGGTGGAAGGCAGTGCTAAAGGAGAGACAGGTTCCCATAGCATTTTGGAAACTTTCCCAAAATCGAGAGGTGAAAAGACTTCCTCGATCCGAGTTGATTTCCAAAGGAACACCATGGAGGGACACTATTTGGGATATGTATAAGTCTGCCAGCTGACTAGCGGTTATACTCTCACGAACAGGTAGGAAATGGGCTACTTTGGAAAGACGATCGACCACGACGAAAATAGCATTATTCCCTCTCTTGGTCCTGGGAAAACCGGTAATGAAATCCATACCAATTTTATCCCATTTCCATTCAGGAATAGCTAAGGGTTGAAGGGTGCCAGCAGGCCGTTGGTGCTCTGCTTTTACACGACGACAGACATCGCAATTAGCAATATACTGAGCAATTTCTCTCTTCATCCTAGTCCACCAGAACCTCTGGCGTAGGTCCTGATACATCTTAGTACTACCGGGATGAATGGTGAGAGGGGATTCATGAGCCTCCTTAAGGATCAACTGCCGTAGATGCTGGTTCTTGGGAACCACTAGACGGTTCTCAAAGTACACAACACCATGATCATTTGTGGAGAAACAACTAGCACCTCCGCTAGCAATGTTCGCTTTGATTTTAGATATTCCCTTATCTCGCTTTTGGGCAGCGATGATTTGATCCGTAAGAGTAGATTTTGCTACCAAGGTGGAAAGAAACCCTTGAGGAACAATGTGAAGGTTAAGTTTCCGAAATTCCTCATGGAGAAGCGGTTGACTTTGCTGTAACATCAGGTTGTTACAATAAGATTTACGACTTAGCGCATCAGCCATGACGTTGGCTTTCCCTGGGGTGTAGGTTATTCCTAAGTCGAAGTCTGTGATCAATTCAACCCAACGCCTTTGCCTGAGATTCAGATCCGGTTGGGTGAAAATGTACTTTAGACTTTGGTGATCAGTGAATATTTCGCAACGGTTACCGAGGAGGTAATGTCGCCAGGTCTTAAGTGCATAGACTACGGCTGCAAGCTCTAGATCATGAGTAGGATAATTCTCCTCATGTGGGTGCAATTGCCGTGAAGCGTAGGCAATTACGTGTCGATCTTGCATGAGAATGCAACCTAGTCCTTGTCGCGAAGCGTCGCAGTAGATAACAAAGTCCTTGGAGAAGTCTGGCGGTACCAGTACGGGAGCAGAGGTCAGGCGTCTTTTCAGTTCCTGAAAGCTATGCTCACATTGTGGAGTCCATTCGAACTTCTTATCTTTCTTGAGGAGTTCGGTTAGAGGTTTAGCAACCTTGGAGAAGTTCTCGACAAAGCGGCGACAATAGCTCGCTAAGCCTAGAAAACTCCGAACTTGCTTGACCGATTCAGGTGGAGTCCAATTAAGGACGGCTTGAACTCGCTCAGGGTTAACAGCAATACCTTTACCAGATATTACATGACCCAGATAGGTCACTTCTGACAACCAGAATTCACATTTAGAAAATTTGGCATAAAGGTGATGCTCTCGAAGTTTCTTCAACACTAGCCTTAGATGTTCGGCATGTTCTTCCTCGTTCTTGGAGTAGATGAGTATATCATCAAGATAAACTACGACGAATTTATCCAAATACTCCATGAAGATTGAGTTCATTAACCGAGAGAAGGTGGCTGGAGCGTTGGTTAAACCGAAGGACATGACGGTGTACTCGTATTGGCCATAACGAGTAACAAAGGCCGTTTTAGGGATGTCCCCGTTTCTGATTTTGATTTGATGGTAGCCCAACCTCAAATCCATCTTGGAGAAGACTGAGGATCCAGCAAGCTGATCGTACAGGTCGTTGATCCTGGGAAGCGGATATTTGTTCTTGATTGTGACCAAATTGACAGGTCGGTAATCTACAACCATCCGGTCCGTACCATCCTTCTTCTTGACGAATAGGACGGGGCAAGCCCATGGAGATGAGCTAGGTCGGATGAAACCCTTTTTCAAGGACTCATTGAGTTGTTTCTTAAGCTCGGCTAGTTCTAGGGGTGCCATCTTATAAGGTCTTCTAGCAATCGGAACGGTTCCGGGGATGAGGTCTATTACGAACTCGACATCCCTGTCAGGTGGAACACCTGGCAATTCCTCTGAGAAGACATCCGGGAAGTCACGGACTACCGGAATGTCCTCAAGGTCTGGCAAAGGGCTGGCGTTAAGAGAATATAATTGTCGCTTGGCTATTCAGGTCAAGACATTGACTATCTTCCCCGAAGGATGGGTGAGTTGAACAGTCCTAGAGAAGCAATCAATTTGGGCATGATGAGCTGACATCCAGTCCATACCCAGAATGATATTAATATCTGAAGATTTAAGGGCTATCAACGATGCAAGGAAAACAAGTCTGTCGACTTGGATTTCATTTCCATGGCTTACTCTAGAAGTTTGCCATTTGGATCCCGGAGTTTGAATTACCATAGAGGTTGGCATATCACCGAATGCGACGTTATGCAAACGAGCATAATTTTCAGATATAAAAGAATGAGAGGCTCCTGTATCGAAAAGAACAGATGCCGGGTGGCAATTAACAAGAAGCGTACCGAGAACGACGTTGGGATCCTCTTGAGCTTCTTCGGCAGAGATACAGTTGACATGGCCACGTGAAGCGGTGACCGGCTTGGCGTGGAATATTTTTCCTGTCGGCTTGCCACGGCCAACAGCTTTAGCAGACTGGTTGGGGTTGGTCTGGGGACACTCACGCATATAGTGACCAGATTCCCCACACTTGAAACAAGTCACGGAACTGGTACGTGGGGGAGCATTGTTGGTTGGACCCCCATAGGGCTTGGCTGGTGCAGACTGTTGAACAGGGCGATGCGCCTGGAAAGATGGCCTCGGTGTGAACCTGGGTGGCAGGGCGGTGTTGGGTACCCACACGCGGCGCTTCTGAGGACCAGCACCGGATGAGGAACCCATGTCACGGCCATGCTTGCGTGTTGCGTCATAGTCAGTCTGACCAGTTTCAGCACTGATGGCTTTGTTGACAAGTTTCTAGAAAGATGTGCACTCATGCAGACGGAGGTCACGGCGAAGCTCAGGACTAAGGCCCTTACGGAACCTTGCTTGCTTCTTGGCATCAGTAGACACTTCCTCAGTTGCATATCGTGCGAGGTTACCAAACTCCCTGCTGTAAACATCCACAGAAAGTCGGCCTTGGGTGAAACTGCAAAATTCTTCACGTTTACGGTCCATGAGACCCTCCGGAATGTGATGTTCACGGAAAGCCTCGCTGAATTCAGCCCAAGTAGTGACATGGCCCGCTGGGCGCATAGCTCCATAATTCTCCCACCATAGACTGGCGGGGCCTTCAAGATGATATGCAGCAAAGGTGACCTTGTCAGCCTCCGCTACCAGCGCGGAACGCAGTTTATGAGAGATACTGCGAAGCCAGTCATCAGCGTCGAGAGGCTCGACGGAGTGGTGGAACGTGGGTGGATGTAATTTGATAAAATCACTGAGTGACACCACGTTAGTCCTCTGATGGTGTGCCGTGTTCTGTTCAATACGCTCCAACAAACGGTTGGTCTCCCGCTTGTTTCTCTCAGCTTCCATCATAACCTCGGCTAGGGAAGGAGGATGAGGCAGATTTGCATCCCTGACTTCACTGCCTTCGGCCTGCTCTTGAGAAGCAGGGTTAGCGCGCGTGTTGACCATCCTAGGTAAACAAGACAAAGATTTAGTCAGGATGATAAAATTCCAACATAGGATACAAAATGTAAGGAATAACTCGGAA
Source organism: Triticum aestivum (assembly GCF_018294505.1). NCBI lineage: Eukaryota > Viridiplantae > Streptophyta > Magnoliopsida > Poales > Poaceae > Triticum > Triticum aestivum. Next base: position 685,462,240 of record NC_057801.1, on the reverse strand, counting down.
TGCAAGATGATCATCCGTATGACATGGTAGATACAGAAACTGCTTCTTTTATTCCATCGTCATACACACCATACAGGGTTTAGTACAAGACCAAACAAAGTACTATTACGGTGGGAAAAGGATTACATCTCATCGAAGGCATCCCAAGCTCCTATACATTATTTTTCTACACCTCCGGAAAGAGTACAAACTAGGTCATATCCCACGAGTCACGCGGGATGATAGACGACACAGCTAGTGCGAACTAGTGATACTATCACTAACTCAGACCGATCCGTAGTAGTCCTCGTAGAAGTCACCTCCATAGCCTGGAAGCTCAACATGATCATCCGGAAACAGACGATCTCGCGGAGCTTGTGGACCATAGGGGCTAGGATGAGGTCTTGGACCAACAGACGGTGGCCGCCGGGGACCACGAGGTGGGGTGATGCCTCCTACATCACGCCAACCCATCACGTCTGGCAGAGCAGATCTCACAGGATAGAGATCGCGCATATCTGAATATCCAGCTTGCACCGCCGGTGCGAACCGAGTCAAAGTGGCCCAGTGGTCAGCACGGTATTGAAGAGCTCTAACCTCAAGGCCCGATTTTCACGGTCCTTATCCTCGAGCATCTCAGCAGTGGTGCGAGTCCGTGAATCCTCCTGAGTGGGGTCAGCATAGATAGCCTGGAGATACCCTTGTGCTCCCGGAAGTGATCCTGGCATATACCGGAAATCAGAGTCCCGAAATAGACCAGACCTGACTCGCATGATGGTCATCATAGAGTAGGCGGCATCCTGCACAGCCATCTCAATATTAACCCCGAGTCCATAGGAGCAGTGAAGGGGCTCGGTGGATCCAGGATAAGATGGAAATATCCGGACAGTGCAGAGATACTGGCTTTGATTGAAGTCCGGAAATTGCTCTTCGACCGTGTACTCGGGATACCAGCGGTATCCAGCCTCAGTCATTACCCTGACCAACTTGGCGGTATGGCCGGGTACATCTAGGCATCGAGTCAGGCGAACCACTTGATTGAGGTCGCGAGTGGCCATCTGAAAGCACAATCATAATGCAAAGGCATTAGAATTTCTAGCAAAATTTCGGCAGCATAACAGCTGTAAATGCTCAAGAAGGATTTGAGACATTTGACAAAGGATTTCGTACACACTCAACATCATCATATCAAAGTTTTGAATCCATTCTAACAACATAATATGGTAGAAGAACTGAACTAGGCTTGTATCCATCATACCTATAAGGTACTACTAATTAGTAACACGTGATCCTGATAGAGAGAATAGATCCTAATTCCTTAACCCCCGGTGGAAGAATGGACTGACTCAGATCAGAGTGTCATAAGATAAAGGAGTAAAAAGAGCCTTACGTTCCAACCCACACACAATTCCCCTACATATAACTAAAGAGTTTCTAGACTCAACATCGACCAGTTTGGCTTGGAGAACCTACAGGCAGTCCGGCTCTGATGCCAACGCTATCAGGACCCCGACTCGATGTCACATCGATCTAGCCGGTAACACCTCATATCACTTTGCGGCCTCACGCACGGTATCCCCACGGGTGTCGCCTTACCTTTGCCCGGGACCGTTTGCGCATTTTGGCTCACGTATATGATAGTGTCGCTAGCATCCATATGATAAAGAGCCCGGGCTGACATGACTAGTCGTAAACCCAAAGTGGCACAGACTTACAGGGACAGGCATCCATGACCCAGCTTCAAACGTGTCGGTCATCAGCAAGTGGGTCCGGGCTGTAGCACTGGGCTAGCAGGACTCCGGTAAACCGGGCTGTAGCGGGCTAACAGGACTCCGGTACTCAAAGCGTGACATTTCCCCGAAGGGACAGACACAGGAACGAAGAAGGACACATGCCGGCCAGCCTAAGTGTTCCAGAGCAGTAGCAAGCTACCATGGCTCAGCGGTAACACTAGGAGACATTTCCCGGTAAGAGAGGCTACTAAAGATAAACAACTAGGTAGTCAGATCCCACACATACCAAGCATTTCAATCATACACACAATATGCTCGATATGTGCAAATACAATGAAGCATCACAACATGACTCTACGACACAAGTACTTTATTTAAGGCTCAGGGAGCCTTACATAGCATACACAAAGATACGGGTCACACGACCCAGCATTCAAGTCATACAGTCATACAAACCAACAGCGGAAGTAACTTGTCTGAGTACAGACAACTAGTAAAATAAAAGAGGCTTGGAAAGCCTACTATACTACGTGGTCCTTCACAAGCTCAGGGTCACCACCTGGGCCTTTAGCCTACTCGTTGATGTCAACGTCTACATAGAACCCATCAGAAGGGGTTGCAGCGTCCTTTGTAAAAAATGTAGATTATAGCAACATGAGTACAAAGGTACTCAGCAAGACTTACATCAGATCCTACATACATGCATATTATCAAGAAGGGTTGGTGGAGTTATTGCAGCAAGCCAGCTTTGACTCTTGGCTAGACTATCCTACGATACTTCAACTTGAAATGGTTTTGCGCACACGAGTCCACTACTCACCACTTCAATACACTACCGAGGATCCGCCTCCGTCTTCCTACGGAAGAGCCATCCTCGGCACTCACACTTATCTTGAGGCTTTTAGTAGTTTCCATTTACTTGTCTATGAACTGTATAGGCAACCAAGTAGTCCTTTACCGCGGACGCGGCTATTCGAATAGATTATGATAACCCTGCAGGGGTGTACTTCTTCATACATGTTTCCACCACTTAGCGTCTGCACACGACATGTGCTCGGCAGACTTCAAGTGAAAGCCGACGTGGGTGTAGACCACGACCTACCTAAACACTTAAGCCTCTAGTCCAGGTTTATCGCCTATTCAGGTTCCATCCGCAGGGAGTCCGGCCGAGGTTTCCCATACGGCCCCGAACGATGTGAACAGGGTTCCCGAGATACCTAACGGGTATTCGGTACACCGTGCCACGTACCTACCGCATCACAGCCCACCCCTACGGTCAGCGCTGTCCACGGCCTCCAGTAGGCTACAAACACCAGAAACTACTTGCAACTCCTGGACAGAGAGCTAGGGTGAATAAGAAGTCGAGCGGGGTCATATTTCAGGGCCCAATGCATGGTAGTAGCTGTATCTTAAATCACATATACAGATCTCAGTGCTTAAGGTCGGCTTCAATGAAACAACCCACCATGTACTCCTACATGGCCTCTCATCGATACCTTTACCAAATCGTGTTCATCACACCACTCTCATTACCGACATAATCATTTCACTCTAGCCCATCACCCAGATGAACCAGACCTGACTCGACTCTAAGCATAGCAGGCATAGCAAGGTAGGAACAACACATACATAGGGCTCAATCAACTCCTACACATGCTAGTGGGTTTCATCTAGTTACTGTGGCAATGACAGGTCATGCAGAGGAAATGGGTTCAACTACCGTAGCACACAGCAGTTTGAATCGCGTTGTCTTAATGCAGTAAAAGAGAGCAGGAGCGAGAACATGGGATTGTATCGATATGATCAAATGGTTGGTTGCTTGCCTGATGGTTCGATGCACTGATACGGTTCTTCGTTAGGGTAATCACGGTACTCCTCGGAGGCAGAACCTGTCGCAAAGGACACCGATACACAACCATCACCAAACAATGTGCAACAATATGATGCATGCATGAAACATGGCAATATGAGTGTGTTGGGCTAATGCAACTAAAACCAGAAGGGTTTGAACCAATTTGAATCAAAGATTCAAATTTCAAACTCAAACATGGCCTTTTAAGTGCTTTTCCTTGTTCTGCTTAAAACATCAATTTAACTTGTTTGATCATGCATGAAAATAGTACAGATGGATAGATTGGATTTTTCTGATCATTTTTCATATATAATTTGTCCAATTTGGAGTTACAGAATAAAAGTTATGAATTTTTGAAGTTTAAATAATATTCTGGAATTTCCTGATTTAAATTAAATCCAGAAATATAAATATTGCGCCAGCATGACGTCAGCATGACGTCAGTGGTCAACTGCGGCTGGCTGGGGTCAAACCTGACGTGTGGGGTCCACACGTCAGTGACAGGGGGGGTTTAACAGGGTTAATTTATTCCTAATTAGGGGTTAGTGGCGCTGGGGCCCACTGTCAGTGTCAGGGGGGGTTAATTAAGCGGTGATTAGCACTAATCTGACCACCTGGCCGACGGGGCCCACGCGTCAGTGACCCTGGGGGGTCAAACCCCAGGTCAAACAGGTCAAACCCACCGGCGACATGACGCCGGCGGGGCCCGAGACGGCGGCGCGATGCGGAAACGCGCTACAGGGCACGGGCGAGGCCGTGCTTGGGCTCGTTGGAGAGCCCTTGCTCCCGCGCGTCGAACGGTGGTGGTGGCCGTGCCTGAGGTGGCCGGTACCGACGACGGTGACGACCGTGGCGGCTGCCGGAGCTCGGTTGAGCTCGGGGTCGAGGCTACAACGGCTGCGGGGATGCGGGGTTGGCACCTACGGCTTCTACGCGGTGCGGTGAGGACGTGGGTGTGCTCGGTTGGGCGCTACGGTGACTGTGGCCACGACGGCGACGAGGCACGGCGGCGGCGAGCTTCGGATCTCAAGGGGGCGGCAGCTACAGAAGGCTAGGGACGACGGGGCAAGGGGGAATCGAGTCAGTGGCTCACCGCGGAGCTGCAGGGATGGTTAGCGGGCTCGGGGACGTCCGGTAGCTCCCGATTCGACGGCGACGATCTCCGGTGGCCGAGGAGGGGAACGGCGATGTGGGCGGCAATGTCGGGCTTCCGGAGACCCGTGGATCGGTGGGGAGGAAGAGGGGGTCGAGGCGGAGCTCCTGAGCTCAACGGAGGGGCGAGGGGTGGCCGGAGACGGCTGCTATGGCGAACGGCGGCGATGGTGGTGTTCGGCCGTGAGAGAGGGAGCGAGGGAGAGGAGGGAGGAACCGAGGGAGAGTGAGAGAGAGCAGGGGGGAGGGCGTGGCGTCGTCCGGGGCATCGAGACGAGGAGGGGAGGGCAGGCAGGCAGGCGAGCAGGTGGCGTGGCACGTTGGCGCGCGCGCGCGCCGGCCACACTCCCCTCCCTCTGTCGAGGACGAAGACGACAGAGGAGGGAGGCGGGCTGGGCCGCCTGCTGGCTGGGCTGGCCAGCTGGCTGGGCTGCACAGGGAGGAGGCCAGGTAAGCTTCTCCCTTTTTTAATTATTTCTGTTTTCTAATTTCTGACATTTGTTTTGATTTAAATAAAATATTAAATCATTTATTTACCTTATGCCAATTTTTGCAGGAGCTAGATATATTATTCCAGAGCTCCTTTATAATTGGCATAATATTTGGACATATATTAATATATATAACTAATATATTTCCAATGCAAATATTTATGCATTAATTCCAAATGCCAAAAATAAATACCTATGAGCTCTTAAAAATATTGGTTTGATTTTTATCTCTGTCCAATATTTTCAGAGAGCAACATGAGCATTTTCTTGGACCCTTTTGGAGAAATTTTTATTTGGATCATTTTCAAAAATGATTCTGAGGGTTTCACAAATCCCCATTTCAAATTAAATGGAAATTTAAACATGATGCACACACTCTGATGCATGACTAGCTAGGGTGTGACACTACGGTCATCACCGAGAAGTATCCCGATTATTGTCACTTCAGGGTTGTCGGATCATCACACATAATAGGTGACTATAGACTTGCAAGATAGGATCAAGAACACAAATATATTCATGAAAACATAATAGGTTCATATCTTAAATCATGGCACTCGGGCCCTAGTGACAAGCATTAAGCATAGCAAAGTCATAGCAACATCAATCTCGGAACATAGTGGATACTAGGGATCAAACCCTAACAAAACTAACTTGATTACATGGTAAATCTCATCCAACCCATCACCGTCCAGCAAGCCTACGATGGAATTACTCACGCACGGCTATGAGCATCATGAAATTGGTGATGGAGGATGGATGATGATGACGACGGCGACGAATCCCCCTCTCCGGAGCCCCGAACGGACTCCGGATTAGCCCTCCCGAGAGAGATTAGGGCTTGGTGGTGGCTCCGTGTCGTAAAACGCGATGAAACTTTCTCCTTGATTTTTTTCTCCCCGAACGTGAATATATGGAGTTGGAGTTGACGTCGGTGGAGGTCCAGGGGGCCCACGAGATAGGAGGCCGCGCCCTAGGGGGGGTCGCGCCCCTCTGTCTCGTGGACAGGCTGTGGGCCCCCTCGCATTAATTATTTCGCCAAAATTCTTATTAATTCCAAAAAGTGCATCTGTGGATTTCTAGGACATTCCGAGAACTTTTCTTTTCTACACATAAAACAACATCATGGTAGTTCTGCTGAAAACAGCGTCAGTCCGGGTTAGTTTCATTCAAATCATGCAAGTTAGAGTCCAAAACAAGGGCAAAAGTATTTGGAAAAGTAGATATGTTGCAGACGTATCAATGGCACAAAGGGGATTTACCCAGGTTCGGGCCGCAAAGATGCGTAAAACCCTACGATCCAGCTTTGGTGGTTGTATTAGTGTTCTTGAGCTCTCGAACTAGCTCTGGGTGAAGCGAGGTTCAAAAGAGCCGAATCCCCTTCTCAATATGCCATGGGCCTCCTTTTATATGCGAAAGGGGCTGCCACAATGGCACATAGGAGGTGGAAGGTGCTACAGTGTTGCGAGGTTATCGCTAGTATTACAGGACAAGACGCATTAAATGCGGGGCTTAGGTGTCCTTCACTTTATTGGGGGACGGGGGTGAGGCTCATCCCGTCCGTCGCCGCCCCTCCTGGCTTCAACTTGCGCCCCGGCCAGCAATGCATGCAGCGCCATGTAGGCAGGTAGGCAGCTGAGGTGGCGCGGTGGTGGAGCCTCCACGAAGGTCTGCATGCTGCCATGCAGGTGCATGCCCAGCTGGTTGGGTTGGCCGCTACGCACGAACGGCGGTAGGAACTTGGCTGGTGCGGGCCTGGCAGTGGCCTTGCCGGGGCGCTTGGCGATGGTCTTGCCGGGTGGCCCGGCAAGGGTCTTGCCGTGGCGCGCCGGCTTCCCCGGCAAGGATCTTGCCGGGGGCCCTGTGGGTTTCTTTGGTGGGGATGGTTGCCTTCCTATCCTCTTTTGATCTTGATTGCTCTTTGTCTTCACAAAGATCTGCATGCCACCACAGAGGTTCCTCCCGAACCTTGTCCCAATGCGACTGCTCAGCGTTTGGTGGGCTCGAAGGTGGCTCGCTCGGCGGGTGTGGACGAGCTGCCCCGACAAGGATCTTGCCGGGGCTGCGGAGGCTGCCCTCGGCAAGGGTCCTTGCCGGGGCAACCTGCATTGCCCGTGCGACCTTTGTGGTCTTGGTCCTTTGTTGTTTGCTTTGCTTGTCCCTGTGGCTTTGGCTTTTCTCCGGCTTCCCTCTCTTTCCTTGCTCATGTGTGGTCGTGGCAGGCGGCTCTGACTGCCCGTGCACAAGTAAAGGGGTCAAAAGCTAGGCCCCTACTTTTGTACACCGACAGGAGCCCCGGGGCCTGGGTCACACATAGGCGCAACACATTGTTGGGCCAGGCCCAGAATGGTGCGCGGGCAGTCAAGGCGGATTTTACCGCGGCCACTGTTCCGCCCGCTGCACTTCCCCACGACCCGCGTCGAACGCGCGACGTGGGGGTCGTGCGCACGCATGACGTGGGGGGCATGCGTGGAATGGCGACCGCACGCATGCGTCGTGTCGCTATTAATGGGAAAGGAGGTGGCCCGCGTGTTCCCCATAAAAAAAGGATAACCGCGGGCGCACAGCTCACTTTTCCCCTTTCCTGCGCCTCCCTCCATCTTGAAACCACCACCCCCATTCTTCTTCCTCGAGCCCCGTGATTCTGCTCATCGCCGACGCGCTTCCACCATCCCCTTCTTTCTGCGACCGCAATGGCGCCCAATCCTCCAAAGGAAAGGGGGCAGCCAAGGATGCCGGCACGGCAGAGCCGTCGGAGAGCGAGCTCGTGGCGCGACGGGCGCAGTTCGCCCTCTTTCCCTCGACGATCGACGTGCCCATGCTCTGGGAGTACTTCAAGGTCCTGTGGGGCGTGAAGACGGGGGGAGAGACGATGGGACATCCGGCCACACGTGTCGTCCCCGCCAGCGTCGGGCCCTCCCCAAATCGGTACCCTTTCTTCGTTGACTACTTCTCCTGTGGTCTCTGTCCCCCTTTCTCTGATTTCTTCAAGGATATCATGTACACCTTCGGCTTCCGCCTCCTAGACTTCACCCCAAATGTCGTGGCGTGTATGGCCCTTTTCGCACACCTTTGCGAGGGCTTCGTCGGGGTGCATCCCAGCACGGCGCTCTTCCGCCATTATTTCTCCCCTCGGATCCAAAAGGGAGGCGCCATCACCGGCAGCGTCACTTGGATCCCAAGGGACAAAGGAGCATACCCGGACGGTGCCATGAAGGAAAGGTGGGAAGAGTGGCGGGGCCGGTGGTGCTTTATCGAGGAGGAGAAACCGCCGGCGTTCTATGAGGTCCGTCAGGTGGCGCCGGTCCGTGGAAAGGACTGGGGCGACGTCGACGTCAACGATGAGAAGCTCACGATCGCCACCACCAGGATCCTCAGGCTTACCCGGGCCGGGCTCACCCTTGAGATGATCGGCGCGGACTTCATCCGCCTCCAGATTGCCCCTCTGCACGACAAGGGGAGGCCAGCCTGGCTTTTTGTGAATGCTGCTGATATCATGAGCCTCCGCCCTGGCCTCGACCATAATCTGACAGTGGTGAGGCATGCTCATCTCTGCTAGCGAATCTTCCAGCTCGAGGTTAATGAAGAGGGCGAGGTGGAGCGGTCCAGCAAGGTGTCAAGGGCTGCCGCGAAGGCCGGCAAGGTGGACAAGGAGCCCGTCTTCAAGCTGCCGACGGGGGTGGTCCCGCTCAGCAACAACTCTTGTCGGTCGGATATCATCGCCATGATGCCGCTCTTTAATGCGCATGGCCTCGACCCGAGCTAGGTCGAGCCCGACGAGCTCAGGGTGCAGGAGTTCCTCGACACCTTGCACGAGGCATATGTGGCCGACGAGCCGCGGCTTGTCCAGGACACTTCTCATGTGGAGTTGGACTACATCGCCCGCAGGTTGCGGGAGGCAAGGCTTGCCGATGAGTCGGCGAGGCTCGCCGTGGAGGCCGGCAGCGCGCCGGCGGCACGGTGGACAGTGCCACGGCGGAAGCGGAGGAGGAGGACCTCTCTTGGTGGGCGGCGGCCGCTGGGGAGGCCAGCGGCGCCAGCATCGGGGCCCTCCTTGTTGAGGACGTTGTCGACGGGGCTTCGGAGGAAGATGAGGAGGAGGAGATTGCGGCCTCTGTCCCTCCAGCCACCGGGAGGGGGCGAGTTCTGCGGCGGGCTGCCTCCGGCGAGCCGGTTCACCCTGGCCGGGCCGCGCAGCTGCGGCTGGCGCAGGGAGCGGCGACGCGCCAGACGAGGGCCGAGGTGACAAAGAAGGCGGCGGAGGTTGAGGCAGCGAGGAGGAAGACACCTGCTATCTCGTCGTCCAGGCGTGCCCAGACGCCACCGCTCTTCCCGCCGCCGGCAGACGTTGGCGCGGGGATTGCCTTCGACTTCGGGCCCCTCAGCCCGGGCAGATACTCTGGGTCACCCAGCCCGGCGAGGAAAAGGAAGGCACCAGAGGAGGAGGAGGAGGAGGAAGGAAATGACAAGCCTCTGCTTTCCTCCCTCATTCCTTGCACATCCCCCGACGGTGTTACTCACTTGCCTTCATTTTGCAGGGATGTGGAGACGCTCGCCTAGAGGATGAAGAGAGCCCGAACATCGGCGAGTAGCCAGCCCCCGGCAGGCACCTCCGGCATGCCACTGGTGGTGTCGAGCAGCCCGGACAGCAACCCCCGGTCCAGCCCCCAGCGTGAGTCCATCACCCACCCCCCATCAGTGTGCGTAATGCGTGATGCTTCAGTGCTAACCATGTCGTGGACGCAGGAGGGGAGCAGCACCAAGGGGAGCCACGAAGGGCTTCTCCTATTGTGCCTCCTCTGTCAACCACACCGCCCCGAGGGGCGTCCCCGGCAAGGGCACCAAGCCCCGAGGCCATGCACACGGAGGAGGAGGAGGAGAACGCCGGTGCTGGTGGCTTTCCTTCGGCACCGGATCTTGGCGGAGAAAGGGCTTCCGCCTCTCGGCCTGGCATAGGTAGGCTACCCTTTTTTTGTTTACATTCTTCTTTTCCTCTTTTCCTCACCGGCTTTCGATCTTGGCTCCACCCTGTCTCTTTCTTGGTGTCCAGGCCCTTCTTCGGAGGACGTCGACACCACCATCAAGGACGTCGCCGCGGAGGCCGCGGTGAAGGCGGAGAAGATTGCTGCCGAGGAGAGCACCAGGGGTGCCACCGAAGACGCCGCCAAGGGGCCCACTAAACGCCCCAACAAGGAGCATGCCGAGGAGCCCGGCAAGGGGCCCGCCGAGGGGACCGGCAAGGCCACTGCCGAGGAGGCGGTGGTCGACGACCAGCCCTCCTCCTCCGCCGCCTCTGGCTCCGGCAAGTACCTGAAGGTGAGCGATGACCTCTTCGTCCACCTTCCAGGCGCGTCAAGCTCCAGAGCCCCCGTCGAGGGGGAATTGCTCGACAATGAGGTGCTTGCCGCCGCCGGTTTTGGACGTTGTTGATGAGCCGAGCGTCGACGACGATGGCTCCCAGGAGGAGCGGTTGCACCGGGCCTGATACGTCTCCAACGTATCTACTTTTCCAAACACTTTTGCCCTTGTTTTGGACTCTAACTTGCATTATTTGAATGAAACTAACCCGGACTGACGCTGTTTTCAGCAGAACTACCATGATGTTGTTTTATGTGTAGAAAAGAAAAGTTCTCGGAATGTCCTGGAAATCCACGGAGGCACTTTTTGGAATTAATAAGAATTTTCGGTGAAAGAATTAATGCCAGCGGGCCCACAGCCTGTCCATGAGATAGGGGGGCGCCCCCCCCCCTAGGGCGCAGCCTCCTATCTCGTGGGCCCGCTGTACATCCACCAACGTCAACTCCAACTCCATATATTCACGTTCGGGGAGAAAAAAATCAAGGAGAAAGTTTCATCGCGTTTTACGACACGGAGCCGCCGCCAAGCCCTAATCTCTCTCGGGAGGGCTGATCTAGAGTCCGTTTGGGGCTCCGGAGAGGGGGATTCATCGTTGTCGTCATCATCAACCATCCTCCATCACCAATTTCATGATGCTCACCGCCATGCGTGAGTAATTCCATCGTAGGCTTGCTGGACGGTGATGGGTTGGATGAGATTTACCATGTAATCAAGTTAGTTTTGTTAGGGTTTGATCCCTAGTATCCACTATGTTCTGAGATTGATGTTGCTATGACTTTGCTATTCTTAATGCTTGTCATTAGGGCCCGAGTGCCATGATTTCAGATCTGAACCTATTATGTTTTCATGAATATATGTGTGTTCTTGATCCTATCTTGCAAGTCTATAGTCACCTATTATGTGTTATGATCCGACAACCCCGAAGTGACAATAATCGGGATACTTCTCGGTGATGACCGTAGTTTGAGGAGTTCATGTATTCACTATGTGCAAATGCTTTGTTCTGGTTCTTTATTAAAAGGAGGCCTTAATATCCCTTAGTTTTCGCTAGGACCCCACTGCCAGGGGAGGGTAGGACAAAAGATGTCATGCAAGTTCTTTTCCATAAGCACGTATGACTATTTACGGAATACATGCCTACATTACATTGATGAATTGGAGCTAGTTCTATATCACCCTATGTTATAACTATTGCATGAGGAATCGCATCCGATATAATTATCCGTCACTGATCCATTGCCTACGAGCTTTTCGCATATTGTTCTTCGCTTATTTACTTTTCCGTTGCTACTGTTACAACTACTACAAAAACCCAAAAACATTTATCTTTACTTTTGCTACCGTTACCTTTATTATCATACCACTTTTGCTACTAAATACTTTGCTGCAGATACTAAGTTATCCAGGTGTGGTTGAATTGACAACTCAACTGCTAATACTCAAGAATATTCTTTGGCTCCCCTTGTGTCGAATCAATAAATTTGGGTGGAATACATTACCCTCGAAAGCTGTTGTGATCCCCTACACTTATGGGTTATCAGGGCCATGCGTGCCAACTTCCGGAAACTCCAGGCTCTCCACCGCGCTCGCCTGGACAAGGCCAAGTCCAAGACGGCGGTGGTGGAGAAAGTGGAGGCAGATTTTAAGGAGCGCGTCACCGATGCACAAGGTTGGTGGCGCCAGGCTCAGGACGAGCTGAAGGCCGCTCAGGGCGAGCTGGCCAAGCGCGACCTGGAGCTCGTCATGAGGCTGGCCGACATCAAGAAGGCCCAGGAAACGGTGAAGAGGTTAGCCGACGAGGCCGCAACCGTACGGTCCCAGCACGAGGCCGCCCTGAGGACCTAGGAGGAGGACCTTGTCGCGCGCGAGGAGAAGCTTGCCGCCACTCTCCGCGGCAAGGATGAAGAAGTGGACAAGCTCGTCCTGCAGCGGGCCCAAGAGCTGGAGCGGAGGCATCAGGAGGCATTCAACTCCCTGGCTCAGGCTCACGCCAGCAAGGTGAAGGAGCTGGAGGATCAAACCCTAAAGTTGTCCCAGGAGAAGGACACGCTCAACGGCGCCCTGACAGAGGCGCAGGGCGAGATCATTGGCAAGTCTGGAGAGCTCTCCGAAGCCAATGCCTCCATCAAAGATCTCAAGCTGAAGCTGGGAGAGCTCGAGGAGGTGCTGTCGGGGGCCTTGACCCGGGAGGGACTCCTGACAAAGGAGCTGGAGACGGAGAAGCGGCTGCTGAGGAACGAGACCGCCAACCTCAAGGATCACAAGGCGGGCGAGAAACGCTGGCTTGAGCGCCTTGCCGCTGTCGCAAACTCGGCCGCCGACCAGCTGGCCATCATGGGGGTGTCGGGCATGGAGTACGCCCTGGAAGTGAACCTGAGCCCCAACGCCAGCCTGACCATATACTTTGAGAGGGTCGTTGGCGCCTTGAAGCGGCTCCACTCCAACCGGGCGGCCTCCCTTGCCGAAGAGTCCTGGATTCTTTGCCAGGGGGCCATCACCAAGGTGCTCGTCCAGATAGCGCATTGGCATCCTGACCTCAACTTCGAAGCGGTGCTGAAGAGCTTGCCGGAGGATGCTGACATCGCAGCGCTCAACGAGCGTATCCAGCCCATCCTCAGCCGCATCGACAAAATCAAGAGGTTGGAGGGCCAGCGTCGGGACTGAGCACCTCATTTCTTATCGCTGCTGCAGGTTCATGACCAAGACAAATGCTATCTTTAGTTAGAACCGCGGCGGCAATTTATGTAATACGACTCTGCAGTACCCCTGAAACTATGCATGTTATTTTCCTGTTAGATTTTCCTTTGTATGTATGCCCCATGTCGATTGGGTAAGCTTGCCGGCGCGTAAACCCGGGGCGGCGCCTTGAGGACAGATCCTCATTAGCCTGCCAGGTGTGCTTGCTGCCGGCGAAGCACCTCACCGCCGCCAGTGCGGCCGCTCGATCTGTCAAGCTTGACTCGGGTCAGAAACGAGAGCGTAGCTGGTGGCGGAAGGCTACCCTTCCGCTCTCGACGCGGCCGCTCGAACTATTGAGGAGGCTCGAAACAGAACAAGGGCGTTGCCAATTGCAGGAGGGCCCCTTCGCGTACAGGTTTCCCAAACATAGGCAGAACCACCGAGGATAACAACCTTATATTTAAGGATAAAAACTTAAAGTTTAGCATGACTTAGCTCTTTCGTCGCCGCCTCGGCATCCTTCGCGCCAACGGGCAGCGCCGCCCTCTTGGCCGCTTTCACCACATATGTCGTGGTGATGATGAACTGCTAGGCCTACCCCTAGGCCAGATTCTCACAATTTGCGCCGCCCAAATGGAGGTGGTGTAGTGAGCTAGGAGTAATGAAGAGAGAGAAAGGTAGGTAGAAGAGGGAGAGTAATGGGGGAGAAGTCTTGAGGAAGAAGAAGAGTGAGAGAGGGAGGATGTGGGAGGTAGGGGAAAGGGAGGAGAGGAGATGGGGGATGGGGGTGGGTGGGGAAAAGGTGGTGGGGTGCTGCTCCTTAGCAGTAGCGCGGGAGGAAAAGAGCGCTACTGCTAAGGGTGTAGCAGCAGCGCGCTTTACAAACACGCGCTACTGCTAAACGGACCAATCGTGAGGACAATTTCAAAATTAGGAGCAACGACGTGACAAAAAAAAGCGCTACTACTATTGCTTTAGCAGTAGCGCGCATCACGCCACCGCGCTGCTGGTAAACTGAGGTTGCTGGGTTCTATCGGTACATTTTTATAGCAGCACGATTTATCCATTAAGCGCTACTGCTAAATTTTCATCAGCAGCGCACTTTTTTGAAGATCGCTACTGCTAAGTAGCAGTAGCGCCTCTTTTTGAGTCGCGCTGCTGCTAAGATTCTGTGTATAAGGTTTTCCCTAGTAGTGTAAATGATCGCTGGCGCCCGTTCCACATGTCCAGCCATGAGCCCAGAGAACTGAAACTTCACCTTCTCCAATTCTGCCTCGGCGCTCTCCAGCTTCGCCTCCGTAACCTCCGCCTTCAGAGCCCCGGGAAGTGAAGTTGTTTGCCTCCACGTCGCTGCCAAGCCGCTAATCGACCGATGATGTTCAGCCCACCAAGCTTGGATTCAACACAAGGGAAGGAGCAGTGGCCTTCTTGGGACCCGAGCGGCGGCCACCTATCGTGCAATACTCTTTCTCACTACCGGCGGCGCCCGCGAATGTGTCAGCTTCGTGGTCGTGGCGGAGGGGCATGACCTCAGCGGAGCCGGCAATGTCCTCCTCCTTGGTCTTGCCCCACACCTCGTCTGCTGCATCATCGAACTCCTTGTAGGCGGCCTCCAGTTCCGCCTAACGCTGGCGGTACCACTAGCGGGCGAGGCGGATCTCGCGGGCGAAGCAGTAGGGCTCGAGCAGCGCCGCTTGCTACACCACGTCCTCGTTCGGCGTGATCTCCCTGCCGGTGTCGAGCTGCTCCTTCCGCTTGCTGGTGCTCCTAGAGGAGCTGGAGATTGTAGACGGCGTTGGCCTGCGGTTCCAACGGCCATCTTTTCTAGTTCCTCGAACTTTTTTTCCTCCTTCAACCATTCCTCCACCTCCAAACTCGACTAATCCTAATTTACAAAATTCAATCAACTTACATGTAGCTATTTTGAATAGAAAAAGTATTGGATTACTTGGCATGCCATAAGAGCATCTCCAACAACAGACCAATAATTTGGTAACCAAAAACTGACTTTGCGGCAGAGAGAGAAAAATTGGTCTCCCCAAAAATATCTGCTTTTCCATAAGACCAAAAACTAGACATAAAAAAATTGAGAACCATATGAAACATGGCAATCCGACAATGGGGAGGCCGGGAAGCGGATCCGACGAAGTGGAGAAGCTCGGTGGGGACAACAATGATGACGACGGAATCCGGTAGCGGGGAAGTTCCATGATGGCGGTGCGGTGCTCGGGGATGACAACGGGAGCTTGCAGATGTCAACGCCGTGCTCGGGGACGGCGGCGTGAGCTTGTGGATGTCAGCGGGGAGCTTAGGGATGGGTGCAAGGGTGGATCCGACGATGTGGAGCGCTGTGGGACGACAAAAATTGGGCAGGACCCAATGACGGAGGCGCAAGCTCGCAACGTTCGTGATGCAGTGGCAGCGGGGCTTGGGGAGGCCGCGGGGGGAGTGGCGGCGGCGGCGGCCGGCTAGGCGGCCTGGAGGAGGGATGAGGCGGCACATTGACGATGAAAATTCACCAAGCGGCGATTGGGCTTGACGCTATTATTTTGTGGTTTTTAGTCGCTAGTGGTGACATGCATCACTTGTGGAATTTTTTGGTCGGGACAACTGTTGGATCTGTTTTTCTTTTTCGAAAAAGAAAAAAAAAACAGTTTTTTGGAGAGTGTAATTTTTTTGGGTCATTTGCATTTTTGCCCCTAACTCGAACCACCTACTCAGATTTGCCCCTAATTTTAAAGCATGCTCAAATTTACCCCTCTGCCGTTAAGTCACTACTCGGAAATGCCCTTATGTCCAGTCAAAGGCCTTTTTACCGTCAGAGGCCGATGTGTACTGTAGCAGACGGAAAGTGCTACAGTATTGGACGGAAAGTGTTACAGTACTAGACGGAAGGGCATTTCTGAGTAGTGACTTAACGGCGGAGGGGCAAATTTGAGCATGCTTCAAAATTAGAGGTAAATCTGAGTAGTGAGTTCGAGTTAGGGGCACAGATGTAAATGTTCCAAATTTTTTTGTCTGCTGTTGGAGATGCCCTGATCAAAGCCAAAATCCACTAATACAGTCGAAGGGGAAAAAAGAGAGATGGAGAGCGGCGGCGCCCAAGAGGTCACGTGGTCGATGGCTCTGATGAGCGGAATGACCTTGTGCGACGACAGCCCCCTCGAAGAGAAGGGAAGAGGGATGGAGAGCAGTGGCGCGCTAGCCGTCTCATCGTCGATGACCCCGCGGGGTCACGAGGATCCAAACGAAGAGAGGAGAGTAGGTAACTCTTTCCATCTCGATTGTTGAATGACCTGAAATATCATCAATCCTAGCTTAGCTCATCTAGTTGTAATAAAATACAGTAAAGCTTAGCTCATATACGTGTTTTTATATCGCTGAATTCCTAAAAGTGCACCTCCTTTATATGGGATTATTGGACCTATGCCACTACAAGAACAGAACTTCGGCAAAATACCACTAAAGGTCCAACTTTAGATTTAGCAGAGCGTTTTGCAATTTTCCATATCTGTCACCCTTCCGTTAACTAACATCATTTTGCTTTCTATACTGCCATTTCACCCGGATTCAACACACAAGCCATTTAACTGCACTCGTTCATCCATTCAGTAAAAAGCTGCAGTCATTCATTCCACCAGGTTCCTTAATTCTGACATGGTTCTAAACAGCGTATAATAGAAGCATGGTTGCTAGGTAGAGACCTAAGACCATAGTTTACATAATAGAGTCACAGAGATCTGACCAAGTACCAACTTATAGTCTGGATAATAAAGCCTTTGGTTTGTTCCTCTAGGTGAGATGGGTCCGTCGGCGCTGATTTCGGCCCAAGCCGGTGAAAAACGGGCTCCTGGGGCGTGACTGAGCCGGTTTTTCGGCGCCGGCGCGAAAAAATCGCCTGGGGGCCGTGTTGGGGGCGCGGCCGGAGATGCTCTTACACTGATGGTGTTTGAGCTTGGTATAAACGGCCACTTTGATGCTAGAACTTGTGACATACATTGAACTGTTGCAATAACTTGGCTCGGGTGTGCAAATACGGTCCTAATCACGCTTGGATACGAAATCCACGCTGACTTGATGGGCCAACATGGCATGGGCCTGCTGTCAATGACTTGAAGCGTGTGGCCTGTTAATTTTTTTTCCAGAAAACCCTCGAATTTTTTTATTTCTCACAAAAGAGACCCTGTCCACGCGGTAGATGTTTTTTCTTTGTTGTATGACAGGTGGGCGCCGACGTGAAAATTAAAAGGAAAAATGGTCAGCCTTCTACAATCAACGTGAAAATTAAAAGGAAAAATGGTCAGCCTTCTACACTCGACGTGAAAATTAAAAGAAAAATCGTCAAAGCCTTCTACACTCGAACGCGCAATCAAATGCTAGGACGTACCAACTCACAGCCACTACACCATATACTCTGGGATGTTCAACAAAGATAACAGACGTTTAATGTTATGAGTATCAACTAGGAAACATGCCCGTGCGTTGCAACGGGAGAAAACGGCCCTCGCGCTTATCATTGAGCATGCTAAAGACCTCATCCTCATGCCCATAATATAATAAACATGACTAATACATCATCCTCAGTTTCACATCCTCCATTTCAATATAACATCAGACACATGTTTTCGCTTGTCATCTTTGCCGTCCTCGTCGCCGGTTGTCGCAGTACCAATTGTCACTAACCAAGGTTTGCAAGGTCTAATAGCTGGATTGTTGAGCCGCCTTCGTGCCTGGTGAAGATCAAGAGAGTTGAACACAGTTTTTTATCATCTGACTAATATAATAGGAAAAAAACCCTGCACATAATATATATTTGTGTCATCATATAAATTGATTAGTTTGTGTCGGATAGACCATGAAACCTTAGTTGGACTCCTCATGCATTTTGACGGAAGTCACTCGGCCGAGTGAGACTGGTTGTATATGAAGATGCGACAAAGAAAAATATTCCTTCCATATCCCTAGTCTAATAAAATGAAGTAAAACAAAGCATCATGTGGGCATATTTAAAAAATTCGCCAAGTTTTATTAATATAGATATAGATTAAAACAATTTAGCTACAGTACCTCCCAGTTTAGAAAAAAACATGTTTACAAAAATGTTTACCTTTTCAAATTTAAAGTTAAAACAATATTTGTGTTTTTAAAATGTTTGCAAATTCAAGAAATAATCACAACAGTACCTTCTAGTTTTAATAAATTGTTTGTGTTTTAAAAAATACTCAGGTTTCAAAAAAAGTAAAAAGACAAATATTGTTCTTTAAAAAAATGTTCGGCCTTAATTTTTTTATTAACAACTTTGTAAAGTTTTCACATTCTTAAATATATTCACTTCAAAACATATTTTCCTCTTTGTATCTGGCGCGACTATGTATTTAATTTAAAATTTCGTGGTGCTAATTAAACACCTAGTCTCGTATAGTCTAGTGGTTAACATTTGAGGTCTCTAGCGTGAGCGGCTGGTTTCAATTCCTTGTGTAGCGGTACTTTTTCTTGGAAGTTCTTTTACTGGCGCGGGCTGTATGCTAATGGGCCGGCCCATTTCGGCTCTGTGCGTCCTGTGTTTTTTTTTGACAGAAACGAATCAGAGAACGAGAAAACGCCCGCACTAGGAAAGGTCTGGGACGTACGAAGCCTGGGACGTACGAAAATTATGTGTGTCCCATCGTGAACGAAAAAAACTGAAGAAACAATCCTCCCTTTAATATTATTAGGTAAAGATAAATATAAAGATAACAATAAAAATAAAGTTACAGGTGTTCCTCAAAAATGATAAGTTTTTTTTTGAGGGGTAGACTGCACCATTTACTCTCGGATGTTCAAAATGATAAGTAGTAGTATAGTGATGATGCATGTGGGGCTTAAATTGGGTGCAGATAATGCGGCCCATTTTGCACGCGCTAGTTCCTTTTGAAATATTTGTAAAACGTAAGTAATAAAAGCAAAGTTCAAAATATTTATGTGTTATAAATATTATACATACAAACGATGATTAGTACTACATAAAAACATTTAAATATACACACATGTATTATATAATTGTTTTTAGTAAATGTGGGCACTTAAAATGCTTAATGAATA